>NC_030854.1:6491535-6522910 GCF_000208745.1 Theobroma cacao | reverse complement strand
TTTGTACAAACGGTGAGTAAACCTATTATTATTGTAAATTATCTAGAGTTTATTTTTAAATGCTCTTTATGTATTTTATGAAACGAAAATGAGATTAAAACGGGATTTTTGATGTTTTAGAAATAAATGTGACAAATAAAAATATATTGTGTTGATTATGAAATTGAGTAATTAGAGGCTGCCAATTATTTTGAAATATATATTTTCCTATGAATGGCTTATGATATATGAGTATATGTGGCTATATGTTATAATTGCATTGGGAATTTATGTAAGTTATCTTTTACTATGCAGGCTAGGTAAATAAATAAAAGCCACGTTATACTGTCAAAATTTTATTAAAATTGATGAGTTTAGTCACTGCAGTGACAGGTTTCCATGGATTGCCTATTAGAGGGGCACGGTAAACCCGGTTATATAGTTACTCCGGTAGTAGAGGCGAGGAGGGTAACTCCCGGGATAGTGTTAGAGCTCACTTCACGTCGAACCCCCACGTGAATGTGTAACTCGGCCAACGCCAAGGAACGGCTTGTTTTAAAAATAAAAATGTGTTTCACATGTAAATATCTTAACAACCTTGGCGGACTCGGTTAGATGCCTCGACCAAGGTATCCCCGAGGACTAGTTTTGGCTTGAGCCCTGTTTTTAATAAAAGTTATAAGCCTTAACAACTGTTTTGGCAAATTACAAATATTTTATGGTTTAATAAATAAATTGAAAACCTTATGAAATGGTTTGTAATTTGTTGTATAAACTTGCCTCCATGTTACTCGCCTTTAGATATTTATGATAATGTCTGTTTACTCATTGGGATTGCAAAATCTCACCCACCTCCTTTCCAAATATTTCAGGCCTGTGGTAGCTTGCAGATACCGATTTTGTCGAGGATTTCAGTTGACCCCTCTATCTCACAGACAGTAGGTTACTATTACCAATACTTGGTGTACTTAGGGACCACTTGTCATTGTAATTATTATTGTACGTTATAACTTTGTAAATTATTGTATGTATGAATTTATTTTACTTACATGTGTTTCTATAAATATTGTTTTATATAAAAATACTATATTTTTATCTTTTGATTTACTTGAGCCGAAAACGACTGGTAATTGTTTAAAACAGAATGTTTAAAAACAATTGCTCACAGAAAAGGCAAGAAACTGGTATGTAAGCCTTGCAGGGTTCCGATTGGCATTTCTGGCAATGAGTGTCAATCGGGACGTCGCAGCGGTTGTCATGGGCCCGAGGGAGGTTCCGGGTCGTGATAATTTTTTTGTAGCGTAAAAGCAAAATAAATTCATACATACTGTAATACAATAAGCCAGAGTATTTAATTTAATTTACAATAACCAATGGACCCCCGAAAAACTAAAAGTAAAGAGGACTGTAAACCTACAGTTTAGAGAATGCAAATCCCACAGTAGTCCTCAATGAGATCAGCTATCTACAGTATAATCTGAGCTTGAAATGGATGGAAAGGAAGGTGGTGAGATTATAAAATCCCAGTGAGTAAACAGACATCATCATAAACATCTAAAGTTGAGTACATGGAGACGATAAAGTAAATCATCGTAAACTGGGTCACAACATTAGAATACATTTCATTCAAAATACGTAAGAGGCTTATGAATCTAAAAAAAACTAGGCTTGTGCCATAAATCCATCCTCGGGGACACCTTGGCCGAGGCATCCTACCAAGACCGCCAAGACTGTTAAAAATTCACATTTCACATAAAACGCATTTTTCGTTGGACATCACAATTGTTCCATAGCGTTGGCTGAGTTCACCATCATGTTGTGGTTTGGCGTGAAGTGAACTCAAATATCACCTCAGCAGCTACCCTACGCGCCTCTACAACCGAGGTGAGTACATATAAATGGGGTTATCGTGCCCCTCTCATAGGCTGGTCCACGGAACCCGCCTATTTCAGTAAGCTAATAATTATCCCACCAATCAATAAAATTCAATAACATGATATGGCAATTATTGTAATTCATAGCCTTTCAAGGCAAACAAACAATCCGTATTTTAATGCAATTGCCAACCAGCCAATCATGCCCGATTTATCATAAGCCAATCAATTTAAACAATCAAATTGCAACAAATAACAGTCTCCTTGTACTCTATTTTTCAAAATCATTATTAATTTCAAAACAATTTATAAATTAATTTCATTGAAACACATTTATTCATAAAACATGAAAATTTACCTTTTTAAATCCATTTTTCCATAGAATTCATGTAATCATCTAAAAACCACCCTAGATAATTAAAATGACAGTAAGTTTACTCACAATGTCCAGAGTGCAGATTTTCGAAGTACTCAGACTACTGGTCCTCGAGTGCAATTTTCTTGCCTTTATCGGAGGACTCACCACCTTACACTGTACAAAATCGAGAAATTTACTACATTGGTACTACGTCGAAATTAAACTAATTTAGACTACTAATGCATGAGATGGAATGCAAAATGCCCGATTAATCGCTTAAATGTGATATTCGACCTAAGTCACACTATACTCGGTCTAATCGACTAAAATCTCCAATTTAACTCCAAATCAATTCTTTTCACTTTTTACCCTCCAATTATACTTAAATTACCTCAGTGACTATGAATGAGATTCAATTTATCAGTCCCAGGTCAATAATCACACGTCTATACGTTGAGCAAAAATTTTAGATTTTTACACCAAAATTTTCCATTTAATTTCTAGCCTCACCAAACATCAACTATCACCAAAATATCATGAAATATTATCAATTTCAGCCACAATATCCTCCCTAGAAAATTCGGCCAATGAAGAATACATAAGGAATGGGTGATTTTCAAGCTTGATTCTTACACTAAACACCATAAATCATTGAAAACATCCATATAACTTAAAATCCAACCAAACCATCACCAAACTCTCTCTCTCTAGAATTCGGCCTTCATGGGTTTCATCATGCCAACTAAATTTTCAGCCATGGAAATAAGAAAATAAAACATGGGTATGCTAGATCTCAAGCAAAAATTGAAAAATCATACCTTATCTTGCTTGATTCCTTGAAATTTTCACAATTTTTTCTTGAAATTCTCTTATCTATGGTTTGTTCTAGTTTTTCCTTTCTCTCCTTTTGTCTTGGCCGAATATGTAGAAAAAGAATGGAATAAATATGGGCTGATTTTTATAGAAAATAATAAAATATTTTAAGCTTGACATATGGCATGTTTCCATTGGTCCATTTTTAAAACTTTAAAAATTTTAAACATTTTATCTCCACCACATGATTAGTCAAAGGTCAAAATGAGGATAGGGGAAGACCATGTGCTGGACAAATGTCTTGGTGGTGGAAAATTACTATTTTGCCCCTGGGGTGGCAAAATTACCATTTTACCCTTATGCTCCGAAAAATACCAAGATTACAATTTTTCACTTCTCAACCTCAAATTATATTCTAAATAGTCAATCTTGATCAATCTTAGTCAAAAATTTCATCAAACACTCACATATTAACCTCAGGTGGCAAAATGACCATTTTGCTCCTAGGTTATGAAAATTCTAGTTTGACTCCAAATTGATCCTCGAACTCCGAATCACCATATTAAATCATTCCTGGACTGTAAAATTTTTAATTTTACCCTAAAATCTCTATTCAATCTAGTTCGAGGCTTAAATCAATTTTGTTGTACCTTTAGGTACAATACCGACTTTTGTAAATTTTTCGGGACTCTCCTAGCATGCAAACATGCTATCCATCACATGTATGTCATGACAAGTATTTTTTAAGGTCAGGCTTTACAGCACTACCCCCCTTAAAATAAAATTTTGACCTCAAAATTTCACTTATTGGATTCCAAGAAAACATGTGGCTATTTGTTTCTCATCTAGCCCTCGACTTCCCACGTCATATCCTCCATTCGAGCATTCTTCCACAACACTTTAACCATTGGAAGGCTCTTGTTCCTCAACACTCGATCCTTTCGATCTAGAATGTGTACAGGTTGCACTTCGAACTTCAAATCTTCATGTAACTCAATCGGTGGTGTCTTTAGAATATGAGAGGGATAGAGAACATACTTTTTCAACATCGAGACATGAAAAACATTGTGAATCCGATCTAACTCCGGGGGTAATTCAAGTCTATAAGCCACTAGCCCAATCCTTTCAATGATATGAAAAGGTCCAATGTATCTCAGATTGAGCTTTCCCCGCTTCGCAAATCGAATCACACCTTTCATTATCCAATAAATACCATAAATTATCACAATAGTTTAATCAAATAAGATTTAATACTTCAAAATTTTTAAATTATTACCTTTCTAAGGAGAAACCTTAAGAAAAACTTTATTGTCAACTTCAAACTCCAAATCTTTCCTTCGTCTATCAGAATAATTCTTCTGCCTATCTTGAGCTGTCTTTAACCGCTCTCGGATAACCTTGACCTTATCATTTGTCAAATCAATCAATTCCACATTAAACAATTTTCTCTCTCCCACTTCATCCCAACAGAGTGGAGTTCGGCACTTCCTTCCATACAAAGCCTCGTATGGTGCCATCCCAATACTAGACTGAAAACTGTTATTATACGCGAACTCCACCAATGGCAAGTGTCTGTCCCAACTCTCAATAAAGTCAATGACACAAGCTCGTAACATATCCTCCAAGGTTTGAATAGTTCTCTCAGATTGACCATATGTCTGCGGATGAAAGGCAGTACTAAATCTCAATCTAGTTCCGAGAGCTTCCTGAAATTTTGGCCAAAATCTAGAAGTGAATCGAGGATCTCGATCTGACATAATAGAAATTGGAACTCCGTGTAATCTCACAATCTCATCTATATAAAGTTTCGCTAGTTTCTCAATAGAATACGTGCTATGGATAGCCACGAAATGAGCGGACTTAGTCCATCTATCCACAATCACCCAAATAGCGTCATTTCCTCTCTGTGTCCGCGGTAAACCCAATATAAAGTCCATAGTCACGTGTTCCCACTTCCATTCAGGAATCGGTAAAGGCTGAAGAGTACTTGACGATTTTTTATGCTCCGCCTTGATCTGTTGGCATGTGAGACATTTCGCTACAAACTCTGCTATGTCTCGTTTCATACCCGGCCACCAATAACTTTCTTTAATAGTCCGATACATCTTGGTGCTTTCGGGATGTAAAGCGTAGGCGGAAGAATGAGCTTCTTCTAAAATCGCTTGTCTCAACTGATCATCCTTAGGGACACAAATTCGGTCTCTAAACATTAAAGTACCATCATCATAGAGTCTAAACTCACTAGTTTCTCCATCGTGCAGCTTTTGAACTTCCTACTTCAACCAATCATCGAATTTCTACAATTCTCTTATTTGATTCAACAATGAAGGTCTCACAATGAAACTAGCAAGTAGGGTTCCATCCTCACCATTATTCAACTGGATCCCTAGAGATTTCATCTCAAGTAATATCGAAAAGTAAAAACTCTGAAGTACAGCTAATGAAGATAACGATTTATAACTTAAAGCATCCGCTACAACATTTGCCTTCCCTGGATGATAATCAATCACCAAGTCGTAATCCTTAATCAACTCCAACCATTGTCTCTGTCTCAAGTTAAGCTCTTTCTAAGTGAGCAAATATTTCAAACTCTTATGATCAGTAAAAATCCGACAACGCTCACCATATAAATAATGTCTCCAAATCTTCAATGCGAAGACTACTGCTGCTTACTCCAAGTCATGAGTAGGGTAATTTGTCTCATGTTTCTTCAACTGTCGAGAAGCATAAGCTGTTACTTTCTCATCCTGCATTAATACACACCCTAATCCCAACTTAGATGTATCACTGTATACTACAAATTCTTTTCCATTAACAGGAAGTGTTAAAAGGGGAGCGAAGGTTAACCGGTTCTTTAGCTCTTGAAATCGATTCTCACAAACATCATCCCACTCAAACTTAACTCCTTTACAAGTCAAACGAGTCAGAGGAGCTACTATCAATGAAAATCCTTGAACAAATCTTCGATAATAACCAGCTAAGCCAAGAAAATGGTGAATCTCAGTTACCGTTCTTGGTTGCTCCCATTGTAAGATTGCCTCAATCTTCTTGGGATCAACATAAATTCCAGCTCCAGACACAACATGTTCCAAGAAAAACACTTCCTTTAACCAGAACTCACATTTAGAGAACTTGGCATAGAGTTGTCTCTCACGTAAAGTTTGCAACACAATGCGTAAATGGGCAGCATGTTCATCATCATTCTTCGAATAAACCAGGATATCATCTATGAATACTATTACGAACTTATCTAAGTATGGATGGAACACCTTGTTCATAAGATCCATAAAAACTGCCAAGGCATTAGTCAAACCAAAAGGCATCACCAGAAACTCATAATGCCCATAACGCGTCCTGAAGGTAGTCTTAGGTACATCCTGTTCCTTAATCTTCAACTGATAGTACCCAGATCTTAAATCAATCTTAGAGAACACCATAACACCTCGTAATTGATCAAAAAGATCATCAATCCGGGGTAAAGGGTATTTATTCTTGATGGTCACTTGGTTCAACTGACGATAATCAATACATAACCGAAGAGTGCCATCCTTCTTCTTTACAAATAGGACTGGTGCTCCCCAAAGAGAAGTGCTAGGGCAAATAAAACCCTTATCCACCAAATCTTGCAAATGGACCTTCAGTTCCTTCAACTCTGCTAAAGCCATTCTATATGGAAGGATAGAAATAGGTGCGATACCCGAAAGTAAATCAATAAGGAACTCAAGCTCTCAATCAGGAGGTAGTCCCGGTAACTCATCAGGAAATACATTAAGAAACTCACTTACTATTGGGACATCCTCTAACTTAGGTTCCCCCTTTGAAGTATCGATCACGTAAGCCAAATAAGTTGGATACCCTTTTTGCACTAGTTTCAAAGCTTTGATGGCCGAGATTACACAGGACGGTAATACTTGACATTCTCCTACAAATACAATCTCTGCTCCCTCCGAATTTTGAAGAACAACTTCTTTCCTAAAACAATCCACATTCGCCCAATGTGCAGTTAACCAGTCCATACCCAATATCAAATCAAAATCTTGGATCTCTAGAGGAATCAAGTCACTCCTAAATTCTTCCTCACCAACAATTACTCCACAATCTCTATAACAACTGTTTCTAACTAGCTTTTCTCCAAAAGGGGTGTGAATTATAATTTCCTCCTCTAATGGTGACAGGTTTCTATCAGCAATTGATGCAAATGCTATACTCACATAAGACCTATTTGAGCCAGAATCGATTAAAACATAAGCATCTTTATTAAATAAAGACATAGTACCTGTCACTACTCCAAGTCGGACTCGTGCCTCATCTTCCGTCACAGCGAAGACTCTTATCGAAGTACAAGTTTGTGGTCTCGAAGGTGGATATGCCGGGGTATTATTCTCTACACCAGACTGTATAGCTACTCCCTGCCTCGGTGGTAACTCAAAAGGATCTCTCCTCTGCATATCTGTACGAGTTGGTGGAGATGGAGCAGCTGCTATACCTCGTCCCAACTATGGACAGTCACTCCTAATGTGACCTGTCTGTCCACATTGAAAATATCTTGCTGGCCCTCTACACAGCATAAAATGACTTTTTTCATAATTTTTGTATCTATCAAGACCTCCGAAACTCTTCCCAGAACCAGTCATAGTAGATTTGCTAAACCTCGAAGGTCTCTGCTATGATTATGGAAATGGAGGTCGAGGAGATGTCACTGAAACAGAGGTAGTACTCCCTGAAGTAGATGAGTCTTTACCTCTTTTTACTAGCTGACTAGAAGGTATACCAGGATTCCTCATTTTTGCAAACTCGATTCGAATCCTCCTATTCTCAATTGCGAGCTTCTCAACCCGTAAAACCATCTGTACGACCTCCTTATGTGGCTCCCTACCAGTCACTGTCATCCGCTCTCTAATCTCATTACGGAGCCCTTTCTCGAAATAATTGGCCTTATCCTGCTCAGATTTCACCAGATCCGGCACATATAACATTAGCTCGTTAAAATGAGCTTCGTACTCCTCTACAGTTAAATTCTCTTGTCCCAAACTCAAAAAGTCTCTCTTCTTTTCTTTCTGATAGAAATAAGTGAAATACTGACCATCGAATTCTCTTAGAAAGTCTGACCAAGTCGGAGGAGTAGTGGAACGAGATTTTACTGAATTCCACCAAGTACGAGCCCTCTTCTCTAGTAATCTCGTAGCCACCATTAGCTTTATATCGTCGTCTAATCTCATGTCAGAGAGAGTCTTCGAAACCTAATTAATCCAGTCTTTTGCCACGATGGCATCCAACTCACCCGTGAAAGACATGCAACCAAGTTGCCTAGCCTCCTTCAACTTCTTAGAAATAGACACATCCTGTACTGGCAAAACTGAAGGAGTAGTTGGAGGCACTATAAGTGGAACTTGACTAGTCTGAGCTTGACCAGCCATTGCAGTAAAGAAATCTGTCAATGCTTGTGCTGCCTTAGTAGGCATGGCGAGAATACTAGTAGGTGGCGGAGGATATGGAGAATGTGGAGGAGTCCCGGCCTGCTCAGCAGTGGTGCTGCCCAAATGGTGGATGCAGTCGATTCCTCCTCTACTGCATCTAGCTGACGATGTTGGGAACGACCTCTTCTCCTCCCAACCGATCTAGTGAGAGGTGGACGTCCGAGTCGAGGAGGCATAGCAATCTATGCAAAGGAACAAGGCAAATTTAATCAACCTTAGACTCTATATGCAGATGCATGCATTCTATTCAACCTAACCTAACTTAACTTAACTTAACTTAACTTAATTAGGGGTCACACTGACATTGTAAATTTTAAAACGACTTTAAAACTAAAAACTCTGATCTTTAAAATCAAAAGCTCTAATACCAATCGAATTGTCAAGACCCGGTACTCTTCTTGAGCCCGTGACAACCGCCGCAGTATCCCGATAGACATTCATTACCCTGAATGTCGACCAGGACCCCGTAAGGCTTAATATCAGTATCTCATTTCCCTCGTGAGTAACCGTTGCCGAAAATCATGTTCTAAAAGATTTTAAGCTGTTTCCAACTCAAAACAAATAAAATAATAATTTTCGTCTCACAGGGGTATTTTAGTCATTTTTTCCTCAAAAAGTTCGAAACCGGCTAAAATGTAATATACAAGTACAAAACACATAATTCATAATCAAAAATGAGTTTTAAAGTCTAAAATCTTCATTTAAAACGAAATTTTGATTATTTGGATATAACAAGAAAATAAAAGAAATATTAAGTAAAATATTCTATTTTCTTATAAAATAATATTTTTAGAGTTATACGTAGATAATTTTTTTGTAGCGTAAAGGCAAAATAAATTCGTACATACTGTAATACAATAAGCCAGAGTATTTAATTTAATTTACAATAACCAGTGGACCCCTAAATAACCAAAAGTAAATAGGACTATGAACCTACAGTTTAGAGAATGCAAATCCCACAGTAGTCCTCGATGAGATCAGCTATCTACAGTCTAATCTGAGCCTGAAATGGATGGAAATGAGGGTGGTGAGATTATAAAATCCCAGTGAGTAAACAAACATCATCATAAACATCTAGAGTTGAGTATATGGAGACGATAAAGTAAATCATCGTAAACTGGGTCACAACATTAAAACACATTTCATTCAAAATACGTAAGAGGCTTATGAATCTCATAAAAACTAGGTTTGTGCCATAAATCCATCATCGGGGACACCTTGGCCGAGGCATCCTACCGAGACCGCCAAGGCTGTTAAAAATTCACATTTCACATAAAACACATTTTTCGTTGGACATCACAGCCGGTCTTTGGCGTTGGCTGAGTTCACCATTACGTGATGGTTCGGCGTGAAGTGAACTCAAAGATCACCTTAAAGGTTACCCTACGCACCTCTACAACCAAGGTAAGCACATATAAACGGGGTTACTGTGCCCCTCTCATAGGCTGGTCCACGGAACCCGCCTACTGTAGTAAGCTAATAATTATCCCACCAATCAATAAAATTCAATAACATGATATGGCAATTATTGTAATTCACAGCCTTTCAAGGCAAAAAAACAATCCGTATTTTAATGCAATTGCCAACCAACCAATCATGCCTGATTTATCATAAGCCAATCATTTCAAACAATCAAATTACAACAAATAGCAGTCTCCGTGTACTCTATTTTTCAAAATTATTATTAATTTCAAAACAATTTAGAAATTAATTTCATTGAAACACATTTATTCATAAAATATGAAAATTTACCTTTTTAAATCCATTTTTCCATAGAATTCATGTAATCATCTAAAAACCACCCTAGATAATTAAAATGACAGTATATTTACTCACAATGTCTAGAGTACGGATTTTCGAAGTACTGAGACCATTGGTCCTCGGGTGCAATTTTCTTGCCTTTATCGAATGACTCACCACCTTTACACAGTACAAAATCGAGAAATTTACTACATTGGTACTACATCAAAATTAAACTAATTTAGACTACTAATGCATGAGATGGAATGCAAAATGCCCGATTAATCGCTTAAATGTGATATTCGACCTAAGTCACACTATACTCAATCTAATCAGCTAAAATCTCCAATTTAACTCCAAATCAATTCTTCTCACTTTCCACACTCCAATTATACTTAAATTACCTCAGTGACTGTGAATGAGATTCAATTTATCAGTCTTGGGTCAATAATCACACGTCTATATGTTGAGCAAAAATTTCATATTTTCACACCAAAATTTCTCATTTAATTTCTAGCCCCACCAAACATCAAATATCACCAAAATATCATGAAATATCATCAATTTCAGACACAATATCCTCCCTAGAAAATTCGGTCAATGAAGAATACATAAGGAATGGGTGATTTTCAAGCTTGATTCTTACACTAAACACCATAAATCATTGAAAACATCCATATAACTTAAAATCCAACCAAACCATCACCAAACTCTCTCTCTCTCTAGAATTTGGCCTTCATGGGGTTCATCATGCCAACTAAAATTTCAGCCATGGAAATAAGAAAATAAAGCATGGGTATGCTAGATCTCAAGCAAAAATTGAAAAATCATACCTTATTTTGCTTGTTTCCTTGAAATTTCCACAATTTTTTCTTGAAATTCTCTTATCTATGGTTTGTTCTAGTTTTTCCTTTCTTTCCTTTTGTCTTGGCCGAATATGGAGAAGAAGAATGGGATAAATATGGGTTGATTTTTATAGAAAATAATAAAATATTCTAAGCTTGACACATGGCATGTTGCCATTGGTCCATTTTTAAAACTTTAAAAATTTTAAACCTTTTATCTCCACCACATGATTAGTCAAAGGTCAAAATGAGGATAAGGGAAGACCATGTGCTGGACAAATGTCCTAGTGATGGAAAATTACTGTTTTGCCTATAGGGTGGCAAAATTACCATTTTACCCCTATGTTCCGAAAAATACCAAGATTATAATTTTTCACTTCTCAACCTCAAACTATGTTCTAAATAATCAATCTTGATCAATCTTAGTCAAAAATTTCATCCAACACTCATATCTTAACCTCGAGTGACAAAATGACCATTCTGCCCTTGGGTTATAAAAATTCTAATTTGACTTTAAATTGATCCTCAAACTCCAAATCACCATATTAAATCATTCATGGACTGTAAAATTTTCAATTTCACCTTAAAATCTCTATTCGATTAGTTCGAGACTTAAATCAACTTTGTTGTTCCTTTAGGTACAATACCTACTTTTGTAAATTTTTCGAGACACTCATAGCATGCAAACATGTTGTCCATCACATGTATGTCATAACAAATATTTTATAAGGTCAGGCTTTACAATCCAGCTAAAAATTCATTAAGTAAATAGTTAAGATAATAATGTAACAAAGATAAACAGCGTCACATGCTATTAGTTTAAAATCTTTAAGAGGAATTATAGTCATCAACAGTTTTGAAATTCATTCATCATCAAACTTCAATTACATAGCATGCATATAGACTCAGCAACAAGGTCTACAGTCAATTTACTTTTCATTATAAATCTAAATTGATTTTTAATTTTTTTCAACTTAATGACTAAAATTAAAATTACAATGAACAAACAATTTTAAATCAAATAAACCATTTTCTACGTGATTTAATGAAAAATTCATTCTTATCATTAATTTTATTTTTATAAAAAACAATTTTAATCAATAAAAATTATTCAAAAAAATGACAATTTAAAAATATAATTAATAAAGATATCTACTTTCGAGAATAAAAAATTTGCACCCACATTTACTAAGCTTATTACGATGTTAAAGATTATTAAAAAGTAATATCTTTATTTAATCTATAATAAATCATAAAATTATGTCTCAACAACTACATTTTTTATAATAAAAAAATACTAACCTATAATATAAAAATAATTTTAATAAAATACTACCGTAAGAATTACTCAAGACACTCATTAACAAAACCGATGGTTACACACAAAAACGATGGAATTACTTGATTCTACAGGCCATTGAAACTTAGCTGAAGATTCATTGAAGATTCTTTTGGGGTTTCCATCCATTGGGAGAATTAATTAAAAATGATATTTGAAAGATCTATAGTCACATTCACTAATATTATATGTTTTATAATATTTATAATGATATTTCATTTTCATTATATTGGATCCCCACAAAAACTGTGACCCCAAGGTTTGTATCCAGCTATCCACACACCAACTTACTAGTTATTTCTACAAGTCACCAGCAAATAGTGATAAACCAAATTGATTTATAAAATCTGTACAAATCATACAGGTTGTTGCTACAAGACCAATTCCATTCTCTGAAGATACAGTTATCTTTGAGCTAAAAGTTGGCAGAGTAAGCAATCAAAACCACATTCCATCCTTGTTTATAATTTTCAACATCTTATTAATTATCCCAAGTAACCAAAGCACAGTCACACAAGGTATATCATTATCATAAACTCCATAAACATTTCATTCAGACAAAAACTCAATCCTACTTAAGTAAAGTTGCTTCTATCATTTGCTTCAAGTTTCCTAAAAAAAAAAAAAAAGAATCTGTGGGTTTCATTACCAACATGTAACTTACTTTCATGGCGAAAAAAGTATTAAGGAAAACCTTAATAAAGAAATAAATAAAGAGTCATAAGCTAATGGAAATTATTAAATGGTGCAGTTGGTGGAAATTCAAAATGTTGAAGACAAGCAATGGGTTTGGGTACGGATCATCGGCACTCCAATAAATTTATGCACAGCAAGTTATTGGACTGCTTTGGTAGCATGAAAATTTATACCCGCAAAAATATATAAGAATTTTTTTTCTTTCTTTTTTACCTCAATTAGAAGCCTTCAAATTCATAGAAGCATTAGTAAAATATGAACAAGAACATAAACCAAATCCAAAGGCTTCTAGGCACACTCAAATCGCGTCCTACAGATTCATAATAGGGCTGGATCATTATCTCAAATTTACAAACACATATATATAAAAAAAAATTATCAAGAAATAATAAAAAAATCAAATAAAATAATAAAAATGAACATTAAACAAAATTAATTAAAAAATAATAAAATTAAGTACAAAACCAAGAGGGAACAGATAAGGATCGAAATCTTCTGGAGAAATCGGAGCTCCTCACATCTATCAAGAACTGGCCGGCAAACTTAAGAGAAAGATTCAACTTTTTTTTTTCAGATCTAGGGATTGTCGGTGGAAGGAAGAGATATTTAGGGTTTTGGGTGATCAAGCTTCAAGCCACCGATGGCGGGGAAGGTGACAAAGATAGACAAAGCGGCCGACGAAGGGAAAAGTTTAGAGAAAAGTGAGAGGGAGGCCGCGGCTAGAGAGAGAAAGGGAAATAAGAAAATGAAGGGAGGAATTGTCGGTGGAGGGAAGAGATATTTAGGGTTTTGTGTGGCCGAGCTTCAAGCCACCGGTGGAGGGGAAGGTGAGAGAGAATGAGAAAGCTGCTGACGGAGGGAAAAGTTTAGAAAGAAGTCAGAGGGTGGCTGCGAGTCGAGAGAGAAAGGGAAAGAAGAAAATGAAGGGAGAGGAGAATATGTTTTTATACCTAGGGTTGCTAGCGTCAAAACGGCGTAGTTTTGACTGTTAGAGAAATTGCCGCATAAGCACCAAATGGTGCGTTTTAAAATTAGAATGGATGGGTGGTAGACTTGGTTAAAGTTTAACTCATTTTTCATTAGGGCAAAGGTTCCAATCACCCTATCAACACTGTAACACCCCGTAACCTCGTTTAGCAATCAATAAGACCCTATCGATAAGATGAAGGGTCACTTGATGTAAATTTAAAGGTCAAAGAGTGGTTACGGGTGAAAAGAATATTTTAAAATATTAATATTTTATTAATTATGAAAATTAGTTCGAAAAAAAAGGGTATATGACTAATTTAAGTGAGGGAGAATAAGTAAGGAAGAATTTTGGAGAAAAACAACGATCATTGTACCTACGTGATTTTATTAAATCGAGCTAGCGCGGTAAGTAAATATTTAAATATTATGGTGACATTGCGTTGAAATGTAATTTTGATATTTTGGTTGTACACATGTAAGAGAAGGAAGATAGAAGGAAATTAGAATTTTTACACGTGTTAGAAGAACCAAATTTTAAAATACAAAAGTTAGAGAGTTATGTTGTAAATAAATGAAGTTGAGAATTATGTGCAATATGTGTTTAAAAGAAAATGCGACAAAGGAAATAATTGGGCAGCTGTCCATGTGGAAATAAAAGAGCTAGAATATATTTTTTTTTTAAAGCATGTGAAGGGTGTAGGGGCCGGCTAATGAAACAACGAAGGAATAAATAAAAAAAAAGAGAGAGAAGAAAGGAAGAAGAAATGTAGGGGGTCGGCCAAAACAAAAGAAAGAGGGAGAAAAGAAATAAAATAAAGAAAGGGGGGGACATGACAAGAAGCTTGTCATGTCCGACTTTCTTCCCCAAAATTTGCAGCACATAGAAACACAATTTAATGTTCTTTTATTTGCCTTGTATCAGCCGAGTAAAAAGAAAAGAAAAAGGGAGAGAGAGCTGGTGAGAAGGAGTAAAATTTATTTTCTCATAGCTACTGCCAACAACCACTTAAGGGGCAAATAAAAGGGAGAAAGAAGTTGATTTTTTTAGGGAGGAAAGAAAAAGTGTGGCTACTGGTTTGTGAGGGAAAAAGGAAGAGAACTTGCTGTCGATTTTGAGAGGGAGAAATGAGGGAAATTGCTGCCGATTTTGAAAGGGGAAAAGAAAGAGACTTGCTGCCAGTTTTGAGAGGGAAAAAGAAAGAGTTTTGCTGCCCGATTCAGGAGGAAAAAGAGAGACAAAGAATCGGGAAAGAAAGGAGAAAGAAAGGTTGAAGAAAAATAACGAACGGCCGGTAGGAAGAAATAACTAGATACATTTACGAATTAATAGCGACGTAACATCTCGTTATTATGAGGTGAGTAAGGGTTGTCTATTTTAAAATTTTCGTAAATATATACCTATATGTATGATTTATTTTAAACGCGAAAATTATGGATAGCATGTGCTGGTAGCAATCTTAGGAAATTGTGGTTGCAAATTATGTTTAGAAGTCATTTTGAATATATATATATATATATCTATAAATTATATGTAAAGAGTTTTGAAAATCGGGAACAAGCCCTTCGCACTGTTTTGCCTCAAAATCTGTGCCTTATAGTTGTGTAGTGTGCATCCATGACTATAATGATTATTCACCACGCGAATTGTTGTTTTGAAATTCATGCACAAATTTTATTTTATGAACATGGTAATAGATTTTATCATACCCTGTGTTGAATAGTTTGAAAATAATTTTGAGACGAACTTTTAAGGACATAACACAATTTCAAAATGGTTTTACAAGCCGAGAGATTCGAGAGTAGGTCGGTTGTCACTTCGATTAAGTGTGACTTTTGTGCACGAGTGAGCTCTATCTAGAGAACCATTGGGTCGCCGATGGGCTGTTAGGCGTGGTTGGGGCCACGACCTGTGATATATGTATACGTGGCTAGGCCACCAGATGATTACGCGGTTGCAACTGTTTGATTCTCCGATGTCGGCCAACATCGTGAGACTGCCATGACATGTGGGATCCGGTGGAGCGAGGCTCCCGGAGGTTATTACGTGGTAGCGGGACCACGAATTTTATTTGATTTCCTACTCGAGACAAAAATCTCTTTAGGTTTTTAGACTCTTATTTCTGGCATGGTGAAACAAAATTATACAGTTTCCTGTAGTTCCCTCGCATTTATTATTACATGAATTTTACACTCGCGTGCGAGGCTATTTGCGAACTGTGTATAAATCTGGTTACTATCTGGTTTCGCGAGAGCTTGATCAACTTTATTGGTTTGATTTGAGTATAATGTCAATTGATTTTGATGGCAGAAATCTTTTTATGTACGATTGTTTTAAAACAATATTTCAAATGATTGTCTTGAAAAAGGTTATTGAATTGTTTTTGAGGGGAAACTTTTATTTACTTGGTTGATTTACCACTTGAAATGATTACAATGCCTATGAAATTTTTTGTTTTTCATATAAGGCACAAACATCCGTTTGAAATAAATTATTTTTATAATCTTGTATTTTTAATATCAACTGATCTGTTGTTTATTTGTTTCTCATCTACGCCCTACTCACGGAGCCGATGATCACTAAGTCTGTGAGACTCACACCCCTTTTTATTTCCCTTTTTGCAGACAGTGATCAGCCTAGTAGGTAATCATCGGCACGTACGGTCTACCGTAGATAGGTAAAGGCATCTCATAGCATTTTATCCCGAGTCGCTCCGCTGTTAAAGGTTGAGTTGTAGTACTCTGGTTTTACTATGTAAACAAATATTAGTTTTGATATAAACGAAGATTTGGGATTTTTGAACTCAATGTATTTAATTGTGATGTCATGACTTAAAGTTAAAATTTAATGGCTATGCTTATTATTGAATTCATGTTATAAATATATATGGATCAAACATTAATACGGTTTAGTAAAAGTGTACAATGAGTTATTGAGAAATTTCTTTCAGGCTTGTTTGGGACTTGACGAGCTCTCCCGGAGGTCTCGGACGTCGGTAGCGACTGAGGAGGGGTCGTTACAAACACAAATTTAAATTTTAAATATTTAGAATTTTATCAATAAATTAATGTTTAAAAATTACTCAATATAANATGAGTTATTGAGAAATTTCTTTCAGGCTTGTTTGGGACTTGACGAGCTCTCCCGGAGGTCTCGGACGTCGGTAGCGACTGAGGAGGGGTCGTTACAAACACAAATTTAAATTTTAAATATTTAGAATTTTATCAATAAATTAATGTTTAAAAATTACTCAATATAAAACATAATGGTATATTACTACATTTATTATATATATTAATGATACAAATATTATGTAATATAATTTGAAATATAATAAAAAATTGTATAATTGCTAATCAATATAATTTATGAAAAATATGATAATAACTAATAAAACTAATAACTATAATCATATAACTAAAATTACTATAAGCTTACATATAAAACATATTAATATATATTTATGTAGGATATTTAAATATCTCATATACATACATTATATGTATATTAACTTATAAAGTTATATAAGTTAAAGAATATAACTTGTAATTTAATATTAATACAATAAGTTTTTTCCTTTTAATAATGCAGGTTTATATCTATACTCTAATATAGCTATCATTCTAATTTGTATACATAGATATAATAACTTAATATATTTTTAATATATTAAATTAATAAGTTCATTATATCTATCTTCTTAATTTATATATATTAACTAATTAATCCTAAAACATACATAAAGTATTAGTATTTTTTAAAATTTCTTATTAGATCTTATCATGTGTTTTTTTAAATTTAAATATATTTTTTTTTTTTTCTTTTTATCAATTTTTTAATGTTATAGAATCAATTAATTTGAAATTGTTAATTTATAATTTATGATTCAATAAAGTTTAAAAAAAGTAAAAAAATTAGCAAAATAAAAGATAATTAAACTTTTAAATATTATTAACTTCACATATGAATATATTTGAGTTTAATAATATCAATTTTTTAATAAAGATTAATAAAATTTATAAAATTTTTGAAAATATTATAAAAAATAAAAAAATTATTATTTACCAACTGAATTTTCCAACGGAAAATTCCGTTGGGAATAACTTGTTCTAACGGAATTTTCATTGAAAACTTCAACCGGGTTTTCAATTTTTTTTAATCCTAGAACTTTTCGACGGATTTTCAACGAAAATCCCATTGGAAATTCCGTCGGACATAGTGGTTTTTTTTTTTTTTTTTTGCTCCCCAAAAATTTTTTCAACGGATTTCCAACAAAATTCCATTGGGAATTCCGTCAAAAATGCTTCTCTCCTTTTTTTTGCTCGTCAAAAATTTTTCCAACGGAAAGTTTTTCTGTTGGAAATTTTCGTTGGAAAAATTTTTGTCTATTATTTTCTTTTTGTAGTCAAAAATTTTTCCAACGGAATTTTTCCATTGGAAATCCGTTGGAAAAAATTGATCGAAAATTTTTTAAATTTTCGTTAGAAATTTCCAACGAAAATTTTTCCGTTGGAAAAAAGGAAATTTTTTGTAGTGCTTGTTGGTCTTGAGAGAAAATGGATTGGGAGGTGAAAGAGAGTTGAAAGGGTTGAAGGAAAGGTGGCCGGTGGCTGGTGGCTGGTGGCTGAGTAGTGAAGAAAACTGTTAAGGCCTCGGGGAATGGTGACATATTTAAAGGGTTAGCGAGAAAAGATAATTTTGCCCTTTTTTCTTTTTTTGAAATCTAATGTTGAAATGTCAATACTTTGGGCCTAAGTATTAATACTTCTGAAACAAAGAGATTTTCTCGAAAGGTCTCAATCGAAAGTCTCGATACTTTAATAAAAGTATCGATATTTTTCTAGAAAAATCATGTCTTGATACTACATGAACCAGTATCAGGACTTTTGGTCTAGAATGCTATTTTCAAGTTAAAAACAAAATCTTTTAGCCCTCTTTAAAGTCCCAACTTTTCAATAAACTTATTTAGGAACGCACAATGCATGTTTCTAAGTTAAAAATGCTTAAAATCATTTTTTAGGATTTTGAATTACTAGCTTACCAAGTTAAGTTACATTTTTAACCTCTTAATATGAGGTGGGGTCTCACAAATTGGATCTTATTTTTAAACCAAATATGCTTATTAATTAGGTTCCCCTTTTTTTCAAGGGTTTTGTCTACTGATGCTAGGATTTATTAGTCCTTTTATACATTGTTGTTATCTCTTGGCATAATGAATAAATTATTTTTTACCTTCAAAAAAAATTTTGGTTAAAAAATTTACATGAAATAAATGGAGAAATAAAAGAAAAAAAGACCCTATTTTGCTATTAAATTACTTTTTCATACTTTAAAAATTAAAAATATTTAATATAGATTAAAATAAATTAATTGATCTTGATTAAGAATTTAAGACTGACATGGACATAAATATTTAAGCCCAAGTTAGAGGCTCGTTTACTTTGACCTGTACCTCCCAGCCTACATACACTTCCCCAGAAGCAAATCTACAAAATATAATGATACATTCTTTCAAAGATGAATTATAAATTTGATTTATTATTTTAAGTAAAGTGGTATATTCAAACTTTATCATTTCCTAGATGAAAGTTGTTTATAATCTTGGGTAGTAAAATAATTTATTAGTATATTTTATTTTGTTAGCTTATTTAAATGAATTGATTTTTTGATTAATGTTAACTTATTACTTGTTAGTATTTTATTTAAAAAATAAATTTCAACAAAAGTTATGACAATATTTTACAATTATGCAATTTTAACTTGGTTGCCTCAAATGTAAACATCTGGGTCTGCCACTAACTTCCATCTCTAAGGTGAATTTTGTTTTATAAAATATTAACTTCTTTTTCTTTTTTTTACTATGCTTGCAACAATGCAAGCAAAAGGAGGGGATTAAACTAAGGAACTATTATATTTGTTTCAATGTTAGATGACTAAATGTGCCAAGCATGTAATTTTTAGATAAAAAAAAGGATTAAAGTTAAACTGTCTATTAAAAAAAAGAAAAATTAAACTATGTTATCAACTGTCTCATTCATTAAACATTCAAAAATTTAATTTATTAATTAATATATAATACCCTACTTAAATAATAACATTTAAATTTTCTTTCTTTCAACTATGAAAAAAAAAAACTATCCCATCCACTTAGGCTTGCTTTAGGAAGATTCAACGAGGCAATGAAGGCCACACACGTAGTGAGCACCGGCGTGGGGAAAGGGGCCAAAAGGATTGAAAAGAGTTTTGTGATGTGAAGGGCTGCGATAGCACTATAATTGCTCCGAGAATACCTTTTTCATTGCTGAGACTTTCCAGGATATTACGTTTACCATAAGATTTATGTCTACGACAATTTTTTATTAGAATTTTAAAATTTTTCTATATCTAATCATCATGAATTTCGAAATTGTCGTTCTTGAAAAATGTGGACTTCAATATGAACCTCAACATCTATAAATTGAATAGTTATATGAAATTATAATAAAAGAAATTTGTACTTGATATAAACTCCATATATATATATATATATATAAGTTCAATAAATATATAAATATTGAACTTTTATTGTACGCTCTCTCCTCTTTAAAGATCTTTGACTCGAAATTTATCGCAGCAAGTACACATTTCGTTTTAGATGTTTTATTCCAAGCTGTTTGCACTTGAGAGATTTTAGTCGTAGGTATCTAGTAACATTCCTTGGAGCTGGTAGAGGAATGGAAAGAGCCGATGATGTGAAGCGTTCAGCTGAGATCGGTCGTCCTGCTCGCCCTTTCCCTATGCCAGCTGGACGCTCGCACTTTCCTGGTTGTTAGGACTGTTAGGTTACCCCTATGAGAATGCGTTATCTCACTCAAAACAATTTCTCGTGCCGTTTCATAGATTTTCTTCACTTTCTTCGCCTTAATGGACAAGAATTTGGCACGAAATTTACTATGACGCAACTCTCGGACTGGAGTTAGGTAGTGAATAATGGCGTATATTATATAAATATTTTATATTCAAATATTAAATATAATATCTAAACAACTTTTGAATTATTTTAAAAATTTTAACTAAATTTTTATTTTTTTTATTCAATCAAATCCATTATTTTTTTTAAAGCCTTATAAGCCCTTATAATTAATTATTTACTGAATATTGTTAATGAAAGTATTACTTATCATTTTATATTATATAATGATGAATTGGCATGTTGACATGTTGATAACTTTATGATATAGAGTTATTTGGATTTAATTTTAATAGTAATTTAACTTAGTTCTTGTAATAATACATAAAAATTAGTAGATTTTATTTAAATTATTTCAGGTTAGTTAATTTAGGTGAGTTAATCTAATTTTAGTTAATATTATACTTAATTTGGTATTAATGTGATTAAGATAGGTTGTTGCTAATTTATTTGTGCTTTTTTAGGTGATTAATGAATGAAGAATTTTAATGGAAGAAGAAGAGCAATTTTGAGGTACAAACTTTCATTGCATATATTTTGATATTTCGATCATAACTCTCTCTACAAAGCTTTAAATAGATGACTCTTAGACCATTAGAAAGCTAAGAGAAAAAGGTGCAACTTTTATATTTACTACTTCACCTAGCTCGACTTGGAAGGTGATCAAAAATATTGTCGAAGTTGAAGCATTGTAATAGTCTTAGAGCAATTATGTTTTTTGCTAATTAATTAGTCGAGGCTACGACTCACGTAGTCTGATGAGAAAATTCTAATTAGAATGAACTTCTTTCTTCACCCAAGTTGGTCTAACTTCAAAACCCTATAAAAATAACCTTTTGGGAGACTTTTAGAGGAGAATGAGACACCAGATTAACAGTTAAGATTCAAGTCACAAAATCGTTGAAAAAAAAATCTCATTGGAGTTGAAAAGAAATTGAAGGATTAAAGAAGATTTGGAGATCAAGAGTTTCACTCTTGGAGTTTCTTTATTCTTTATTTTTCTTGGTTTAGTTTCAACGTTTAAACTTATTTTGATGACAATGTATGACTGGAAAAGGAACTAAATTGTTTATCTAAAAATATGATTGAACTCAATACGTAGTTTTATTTATTTATCTCTCTTTTGCTTATATTTTATGGATTTAAGTTGTTTATTTTATTACTATCTGAATGCTTCTAGTTAACTGGCCAACAATTAGATTGAATTGGAAACTTAAGTTAAACCTTGACGAAAGTGATTTAGGTAAACCTAGAATAGAATAGTATATGATCGAATACACTTAATTGATTAGGTGATTTGATTTGCATATAAGATAGACAAACACCTATAAGTCATATGTAGTCAAAATTCGAGCACAAACTTAATAAATATGTCTTTAATTTAATTTGTATAGACATATAGTAAGTTAATTGGGAGAGAGATTTTTATAAGAAACTCGACAGAGACTTGTAAATAAATTAGGACTCTAGGTTAACAACTTAATCCATTAAACTAAGTTAAGAGAGAGAGATAATAATCAAAATAAGTATTGAGGGATATCATAATATTAAGTCTAGTAGTCACTCGAATTTAATAAACTAATTTTGTTGATAGATTTTAGATTAGTTTTAGTTATTAGTTTCAATTTTTCTTTTTAATAATTAGGTTGTTTCGATAAGATTAGAGTGTTATAATTTTAATAGTTAGCAATTAGGAATTAATTCAATTCTCCGTGAGAATGAATTTTACTTTCTATTATATTAGTTGTTAATTATACGTGTGTTTGCGTAAAAAATCAACAGCATATGTCATAACAATAAGGGCATGACATGTTGACGTACTATGGTGAAATGGTCATGTGGTATTTTTCAACCTTCACATCAGTGTCATGTCAACACTATATAGACATAAAATGATAATTGACTTAATAGGTCGAATCCTAGCAATATATATATAATTGACTTAGTAGGTCAACTTAAATATCCTTTATTTTAAAAGTTTGATTTAATTACATGTTATGCGACTGTGTCCAGTCGAACAATATCTACTCACACACAAAAAGTTTCTCTTTCAAAAGATAATAATGTGGCCATGCAAGATTGCGAAAAAGCTATCCCATATATATCATTTGGAAGATGGCAAAGGCAAATTAATGAGTTGAAATACCTAATCAAGTAGAAACGTAATAAAATGATAAATTATACACACAAAAAATAAGAATTTCATAAGGTTTGGTACTTTAATTTGTCTACATTTACAAAAGAGAAAAAAAGATCAACTAGTTGTAAAGAATTTTAATCATATCAACATCAATAATTAACATCCAAACATTCAATTGACAATATTATTAACTATTCATAACGTGCATTCACAATAACATTCAATACATAAATCATGCTCTCTTGTGTGTCATCACATCATTGTGGAATTCTACATTATGACGTCTGAAAAAGCGACATTTAAATCGAAATGTATTTACCATAACTCATGAAATCTCACCAAAACAAGCATGGGCACTCTAAGTGCTTAACTAGGCTCTTGAGTTGTCATAAGCATTCAATTGTTAAAAACAAGTAAAACATAGTGCCAGTCTTGGCTACAACCTCATAAAAGAAATGTTCATCAACATATAAACATAAAATAAGATTGACTCGTCAGCGAAACATGACCTAACTCTTTAGACTTCAAGTGGGCTTCTAAAACAGGTACCAAAGGAAAATTAGGACCTCTTCTCCATGATAAAGATAGCAAGCTAATCATTGGCATGCAAAAACATGGGAAATTAACAAGTAAGACACAAAAACTCTATGAGTGAAAATGGGAAGGCGATAAGCCAAAGAGAAGAGCTTTTGCATAATCATGACACTTATGACTTTCATACATTTCCTGCAAATCCTTGTAAACAATATTATTCAAACCATTTCATGATGTTTTAACTGAAACTAAAATTGCATAAAAGTTTAGAGTGAAATGAAAGTTGAAAACACGTGAAAACCTTGTGAAAAAAGAGTAAAATCTCTGTTTTGCACTTGAAATATCTATAATTCCTTGTGAGGTATTGATACTTTTACTCCAAAATGCATTCTGGACTTTAGGTGTCGATACATTCCTACAAAGTATCGATACTTTCTAAATAGAATGCTTCTGAAGGCAATTTGTCTTCTGATTATCTATACTTGTTCTTCAAGTATCGATACTTCACTCATAAAACTCAAATTCCTAGATACATTTCTGCCCGTTCTATCTCTATTATACTCTCTACACTTGAAACAATAATGTAGCCTAAAATTCACCTGTACTAAACTATTTTTCGTTATTTCCTCAACTACTTAACATCAAATTCACATTCGCAACTTGCACATAAATTTTCCTATAATCTAACATATCTTTTTTTATTATTTTTTATTTTATAATTGGGGGAGGGAGGATATAATCTAACATATCTACTCATGCTAAAGTCATCTAGAAACCTACCAAGGACAATGGTACAACCCCCACTGTTTAGGATTATCGAGGATAATGGTACAATCCTCATTATCTTGGACATACTGTGAGTGGTATTCCACCTTGACTCATGGCTATGTATAACTATGATAACCGAGGATAATGGTATAGTCCCCATTATCTTGGACAATCGAGGATAGGGTACAATCTCCACTATCTTGAATTATAGTGAGTGAAATTCCGCCTTAACTTGTGCCTATATATGACTATGTATGGTATGATACCCCACATCATGGCCCTATTAATCATAGGATTTCACATATTCATGCATGGTATCATCAGTGTCTCATAAATATATTTCACTATAGCTGATACTCGTAAACATGCTTTTCTCATGAGGTATATGTGGTACTACTTCACAACAATTCTTAATTTCATTCTATACAAGCTCATGTACATTTCACATAATCATTCCATAAGCATAAGGGTGGGAATACATGCATCCACCTAAGTATCTCATCTAATGGTTCATGCACTTCGTTCTGGTCATATTATCTTGAATTTATTTTGAAGGAAATCATTTGAAAGGGCTTATTCCTCCTTATTAAAAACTAATGCATAATAAGATATTTACATACATAGTAGATTCGAAAACTTCCTTGAGAATATTGGTTTTTAACATGTTGTTTATCGTTATAGAAATAGCATTTAAATCATGCAAGACAAACAATTCAATAAATCTAGCTTTACATACTAAAATACTTGAAAAGGTGTATCCACTCACCTTCATTCTTAAATAAATACCACATTTAATTGAGAAAAAAATATAAAAGGTACCAGACTTTTACTTAAATTAAATACTTTGAATTATTATCCCATTCACTCTTAGTATAAAATGTAAAACTTTTTACATATACGTACCTACGAATGTACATACATAAAACATATATACTCTTATCAGGTATGTATATGTGTATATATATATATGCAGAACATATATACTATTATCAGGTAGATATGTCCATTAATTCTAGATAAATTAATTAAAATAAAATTAATTATGAAGTTAAAGCATCTTTATAATTTTTTGCTAAGCCAAAAAAAATATAACATTAATTAAATCTAGTGATATATGTCATCATTTTCTTACAGAAGATATAGTATTTCATAAAAAAAACTGAATCATGGGGAATTTTACAATTTTTGCTAAGCCAAATGAAAAGTGGATTGTGTAGTACTTGGCGATATCCCAATTTCTAATGATTTAAGTTTGATATTTTCCATGTGAATGACCCGTTTGGTCACAAGCATTTTATTTTTTTTGAAAAATAATTTTATTAGCCTTTCAATCAACATGCCATTGTAAGTTTAAAGCTAGTCTGCCAAAGACTTCTTATGGTATAAAAATTTAAGTCAGGGTATAGATAATCCGTACACTTAAAAGGTAACTATTGCACAAAAAGCTGTTGGGTATTGTTCACGTCGATTTACAGAAAAAAGCAAAGAAAGCTACCTAAAACAATTTACACTTTATGCATGCGATCCCTGTTGTAAAACCTTCTATTGCTGGAATTATTGCACAGCTCTCTTTTGTTGAGTGGTTTATGACTTGGAGTTGGCTGTTTGGAGTTGTTATTTTTGTTGTATAGCTCCGCTGGCTATCTGCTATTTTGGGATAGAGCTACTGTACAGGTTTTGTTTGGATGTTTCTAGGGATTTTTATGGAAGGGAGGTTATGCTGACTCCCTCTTTTGGTACAGGCAACTTGACTATCTTTGCCTTGAAAGAAATGTACAGGTTTTTATGAAATGAAATCACATGCCTTTTTTAAAAAAAGACGATTTACGCCAAAGAGCAAAAGAAATCAACCTAAGCCCCAAAACAAAAATTTGGGCATTCCATCAATAAAACTGTAATAAAACCAACATATCCAACTAATTGTTAATCATGGAGAGGAGAGCCATAATTTTCAGCTCAAACCTATACAAAGTAACGTCTCTTGTCCTAAATAACCTATTAAGTAATCCAAGGCCAAGCTGCACACCTAACTCCATTGCAACTCTTCAAAATTCAGGTCCAAACCATTCTTGCATCCAAACACGAAATGAGACAGCACCACACATGTCATCGCAGCAATTAAAGGAACTTTTATTTACTAGTCACGTTAAAACGAGCATTCATATCATCATATTTGCTCCTGCTGATTGCACTAATCTTTCCACTTTTTACCTTAACCGCTGCAAGTCCTCGGTTCTTACTTCATCCCCACCATCTCCCTAGCCAAAAAACTTTGAAGGGCCTGCTTGGAGACAGTTCAGCACTCAATCTATTTATTTAGAGGTCTAATTAGATTCAAATTTACGGAAGAAAAGATAGAGTTTATGCCATATGGAAGAGAACTATACATTTGCCTATCTATAATATTATTCCAAGCTCAATGAATTTCCGTTTGTACCAAAATTATTCTACTAATATATTGCATGTCTATAATACTTTATTCTACTATCAGTGTAAGCTATATATAGAGAATTGGTTGTACAAATTAATTATAACTCAGAGGTTGCCAAATAGGGATTCTTAGCTTTCATAATTAAAAGCTAGAAAGTTCGTACTTATTATAGATAGCTGGTACAAAGTTTGGCTGTACTTAATGATACAAATTAAGCTTCCATGCACTATCGCGCGCTACTATTCACTTCCGTCCCATCCCTGAAGCTTCCTGGGTGCTTGTCTTTTCTTTTCCTTCTCTTCAAGTTGCTTGGAAGCATGAAACAGCTAGATGAAGATATAAGAGTCAAGACAACTAAATAAGGACGAAAGCTACTAAACAAAGCTTGGCTTTACACCAAATTAAACTACATAGCTAGGGAACTTTATTCATGTCTGTTACTAGGTTAATTTAGTTCATGCAGATTGTGACTGCATGCACCATATATATCCATGCAAATTAACTTGATTTGAGTTTCAAGTCCTCCGCCTGCTTTACTAATTCACAGGATCCCAGAACCCATCAAGATCCCAGAAGGAACATTCATCATCAACTACCATTCTCGAGCTGTTGCTTTCCCGAGTTTGATTAGGCCGATTGGCATGATGATTATCTCCTGAAGATGAACTCTCTGGTGAGCTTGCAATGGTCGTTCTATCTGCTATTTCAGTGCCCTGATGATCAGATTTTCCTACCCCAAAACCATTCCCATGCTGAGGCACTGCCTCGCCTATCTTCACTCCTGGTGGTGGCCGCCTGTCAAATGACCTCAAGCATTTTGATTTCTTGTACACCCGGCACAAGCTGAATTCTTGTCTTAGCTGTGTAAAAAGAAAAGGAAAAACATGGGGAAATAAGATTTATACATAGTAGAACTTTTAGTTGACTTTATTAACAGCAAGATCAAACAACAAAAGCAAGAGGAAAAAATTAAGAACTATGTTAAAGTTACACTTGGTGCAATTTATAAAGCAATAAGGAAAATCAAATGAAATAAGAAAACGAGTATATATCTGTCATTGAGAGGATTATTGCAATCCAATAATATCATGAAATCATCTTAGTAATTAAGAAGCTAATTAGAAGAAGAGAGCTAATGAATTATGATAAGTGAATATTGTCTTACAGTGGGAGGTGCAGCATTAGGTGAGGATGCTTCTCCTTCAATAGCTTTATATTCGTTCATTTTCCATTCAGTTTTTTTCCCGCTTGGAGCCCTTCCATTGTAGAAAACCATGGTTCTTTTTACCCCGATTGGGCGACTGTTAGAAGAGTAAACATAACCAGGAGAACCAGTTGCTTTCCAGTACCCAGACGTTGTTAGCCGCTTTGGTCTCCCTCCTCGAGCTTCACTTTCTTGCCTTGGAATGAAGAAAAACCATTGTTCCGGGTCCTTATGGCACAGGTAAACAGAGAAATCTGCATCAACAAAAACTACATTAGGAAAACATGCAAAAAAAAAAAAAGAGTAACATAAAATAGCGGTAACCATTGACCCTTGCGATCGTAACTTGTACATTTTCCCCCTTTTTTGTTTCATTAATTTAAATATGTTTCCCCTTGAAACTTTCGCTGGATCTGTTTCCAAGATTATCAAAGAAAAATTAACTTTATGCCAAAAGAGAAAGAATAAAGTACTCCACTATGAATTAAAAGAAAGAAAGAAAACTTTCAATATGGGTAATACGGAGGAAAAGATAAATAACTTTCCGCTCAAAAGGAAACATTGATCTCAAGTGTAGGTCAAGCTGCATGACCGGAGGCACAACAACGGTAGGCAAGCAAATAGTAAATTAAGGAACCTGTAGTTGGGTGATCTCTCTGACTGAAGATCCAAGTAGCATAATTATGGAAACTCAAAGGGAAGAAAAAGAAAGGGCCTAAGATAATTAACACTGAAAGGAGAAGATTCTATTTACGTGGAAGATCCCAGGGATTGAAGTCATAAATGTCGACAACTGGTATAACTCGGTCCATAAGACGGTTGAGGTCCTCTCTCTTTCCTTCTAACTTGCTATGGAGATAAAACGAAACCAACTCTTCCTCAGTTGGATAGAACCGAAACCCCGGTGGCATATCCTCCATTTTCACTATCCTTTCCTTCTCTCTGATCAAATATGTTTGCTCATAAATATTGTATGTTCGTGGTGTTAAGCTGTCAATAGGTATATTTATAATATATTTATAAGGAGAAAGAGAGAGCAGGCTTCTTCTGCTTTCTACTTTCTTGAGGATTGATTATCAGGGGTTAGGCAAGAGAGCAGAAATGGGATAGAAAAAAAGGGACGGGACGTGGACTTTGCTTCGAAACTTCCACGCGCTTTGGAAGAAAGTGTCTCGTTCTGCTTCTGTATTGTTTGTTTAACATTAATCGGAATCAGTCAATTTTATTCCTGTGTGGCACGCCCTACGCTTCTTATTCTGCATCTACTGGATTGATTTCTCTCATCCTCGGCTACATTACTGGTTCATACATCTTTCATCGTATTATCAACATATTTATCAAGTGGTAATAAATTACTAAATTTAGTTCACATACATTTCATATCAAATTGCCAACTTTAGTTCCATATATATGGAAAGAAAAAACATTAAACATATCATCCTAATACAGATGCTCCATGTACAATTTTATAACTGTGAATATTTCAATATTTTAGCTATACGTCTTTAAAACTTGAATTTTTCTTTTTATTTTTTATTAATATGCGGAGATTAAAACTTTTTTTCATTTTAAGTTTAGAATTTTTTAACTTTTTGAACCGAAATGAAAATTGTTGCTACAAAAGTTAATTATAACCAATTCGGTCGTATAAATAAAGTCTAAGAATTTTAATTTTTATGACGATTGTTATAATAGTAACACTTAAATCCAATCCCAAATAAAAATGGGAACGATGAAAAGGAAGATTAGCATCAAATTAAAAAGGCTCGAGTTACATTTAAGAAAGATGAAACTTTTCTGATTGCTGTACTTAGCAACCTGTTTGTTGATGTGTTGAAACCATGCGTTTTTAACGCGGGAATTTTCTATACAAGTGAGAGAGACTGTCAAGAGACGCGCTTAGGCATTGTTTTGAATAAAGGCAAACATCTTTTACCTTTGCTCTTTTAAGTTCATATCACTTTTCATGTTCTTCTTCGAGGAAACAGAGGAAAAGAACACCATTAAAGCAGGATAATTCTTTTATTAAATTAATTAAACTTTCATTTTATTGCATCTTATGTATGTAAGGAAGGATTTCAATACATTGTCCACGATGGTGTAAGACGCGGTCGGAGCATAGTTGAGTCTGAACGACACAACGAGGAATTCATACAAACCATAACGAATTGTTATATATAATTAATTTTATCTAGTTTTTTGAATTTTCGGTTCCCACTTACTTTATACTTAATTGCCTTTTTTAAAAGACCTTTATTTGTCTTGCATTTCAACAAAAAAAAAATAGAATTGATTCTTTTAGTATAAATAAATTTCAACTATGTATTACTTGTTAAATTTTTTGCATCAAATCTAAAATCAATTGATAATGGGTAGATAGGTTATTGTTATATTTATGTGCTTAAAATATCTTTAATTTAACATATATGAGATTTCTTTTATTACTATTTCAATATATCCACTTACATGCAAAAATCGTGAATAATGGAAAAGAAACCCATAGAAGAGCCAACCAATAAGACAACTCTTAGTTTGATATCATGTTAAATATTAGAAGACGAACATTTAATGTAAAAATAATTGATAATATGTAAATAGTCTCTTATTATATTAACATATTCAAGATACCTTTAATTTAACAATATCAGATTTTTTTTTATTGTAACTTTAATACTGCTTTTTATTTCTCCCTCAAGTTATGAGAATAAATTGCTGCTTATCTGAATCAGCTAATTGCATCAACTCTTATTAATTTTGGAACCAGTTAAGCTATTAGCGGTAAGAACTAAGTTTTGGGAACAAACCCAGTAGCCCTCCTCCCAAGTCCCGATCTCTTCTAATGGTAACAAATTAAGGAACTCTCCTAGAGCATATATATAGTGTTTGTTTTTAACATAATATCTAAAAAAATTTGTTAATTATTTAAGAAAATTTAAATAAATTTTTATTTTTTATAACAATTAATTAATTTTTTTTTATTTTAAAACAAATAAGGTTTTATACTTTTATTTTAAATCAAATAAATTTTTATCATTAATAGTTGATTTAATCAAAATATCACTTATCATTTTATATCATTGAGTGTTGACATAACATATTGACATATCATAATAATTGATGATATTATATGTTGATTAAACATTATAGCATGATTATTTATTATTTTTCATCATCCACATCAACATTACATTAATATAAACTGAGAAGTGATATTTTTTTAAGTGAATATATATATATATATATATATATATATATATATAT
>NC_030854.1:6471544-6489770 GCF_000208745.1 Theobroma cacao | reverse complement strand
ATATATTTCATTTAGCAATCTATTTTTTGTTTTGCATATTTCCTTCCCTCACCATTATTAAACATTCTCCTACATTTAAATTTTTTATTAGCTATATGTATATATTTTTATATTGTATTTTCATATATAGATTTATGTCTCTCTATGTGTATTATCTTCTTTGACCTAAAAATAATATCTAAAAAATTTTAGAACCTTATGCTAAGTAAACCAATCCTAATCCTAAAAAAAACATTCTCCAGAAATTTCTAGGGCACTGTATTAAAATATTTTCGGATTAATCTTATGAGACTTAAATTAAATATTATAGATTAAATCCAAACAAATCAAACCATAATAACCTAAGCAATAAAATCATTATGAATCAATTAGGCAAAGGAATGAAATTTTCCTTACTTGATCACGCTAAATTAGTTCAAGACAATTAGGCTAACCACAACTGGCACTAAACGCGCCATTTGGCTCTACACAGCACCTTCTGGAGCACCAAACGACGCCGTTCGGCTTAGGGGAGATGGACTTCCTTTTTTATTTTTCTCTCCTCACTTTTCACCTTTCTTTCTTCTCTCTGGCCGGCGGTACTTTCCCCTTTTTCTCTAAAAATGCCGCCTTTCTCTTCTCTTCTCAAATCATCCCCACCGGCAGCGACCCCAGCTCCCTCCCATACCGTCGCTCGGCCTGTTTCCTTCCTCTCTCTACTGCCGCAGCAAATAGTCCAAGCTTTATCCCTCTTAACCGACAGCAAATAAACCCAGCTTACCCATTCTCACCGGCGGCAAACACCCAAGCTTTTACTCCTCCTAACCGGCGGCAAACACCCAAGCTTTTACCCCTCCTAACCGGCGGCAAATACCCAAGCTTTAACTCTCACTGCACACACCTTTTTTTTGTATTGTTTTTGGTATTCATTGATATATTTTTTTGGTTTTCCTTTGCTGCTAGGCTCTAAGGTTTTTTGTTGTCTGTTTTTTTGGCTTCAATTTTGTTGCTCGGATCCCCCCTCCCTCGGATGCTACAGTGCCCCCTCTCCTTTATACCCGATTCCCGGGTTCTGGAGGGGGCACGCTCCATTGCCTTGTCCCTGGGCACCCGGGGGCAAGTTCCATTATCCTGCCAGACGCGAATTTTTCGCGTCTGGCAGGTGAGAGAGGTGCCTGGCAGGGTGCGTCCGCACCCTGCCAGTCGTACCTCTCTCCTTTCTTTTTTCATTCATTTTTTTTTAATTTTATTATATATTTTTTAATTTATTTTTTTTGTTTATCATTTAGTGTCTACAAGCTTTGTGTCTCTCAAAGAGATCTTCAAGTGCTTGGACAAATTGATTGTGTACTTCAATGACCTCTTCGACAGTGGGTTGTGGATTTTTCATCACGTCACTAGGTTTACCCACCACCACATGCATTGGATGTTGATAGGGTAATGGAGATCCAAAAATTCCCCAAAAGCATATAGGAGTGAACTTGATAGCTCTGGAAAATTGCAGGTAGAACTTCCCACTTGGTTTCCACCACTTGTAGACATGACAGTTATTTAATTATTAATAACAAGAGTTTATTTGATTAAAAATAATTTAAAAAAATTAATTAAATATAATAAAAATAAAAATTTATTTAAATTTTTTAAAAATAATTTAGAAGTTTTTTTTAATATTATATTTTTTTAATTTTTATTAATTGTTTATAGCTTGAGCTTAATTATATCAAGTGATACGCTAGCTAGGATTTGGATAATAATTTTTAGATTTTAGATTCAAATTGTACTACAAAAGTCAATCTGGACAATAAAAACTCAAAATTTTGACAAAACCATAAATAAAAAAACTCAATTTTCTACTGCAGTAATTAACCAAGACTTGTAGAATTTAGACCTTAACGATTTCAATTCATTATGTCAATCTGGACCAAAGTATTAAATGACGAGTCAGTTGGGCAAGTCATGCCGACTAATCCATCAATTAAGTTACTCATCATTATTCTGCATTTCTACTGCATTCAATGTCAGTAGCATTTCATGAATGCCCTTTTTTGACATTTTACTGGAAAAAAAATGGAAAAACAGAATGCTAATTCATTCTTAACATTTTTATTTGTTTCTTTTCTTTTTTAAGGTTGTAAATCAAGGTTTAGGGTTTAAGGTTTAAGATTTAACAAGTAATTCTCCAAATTAAAAAAAAAAACAGGTTATCAAAATGCCTATAATTGGAAATCATAATAAATATATAGTGCATTAAAGGAAAAAAAATTCTGATCGTAGGCATTGTTAATAAACAATTAAAACCCTTAATTAAATATTTGGAATTTAATTCTACTCTACAATGATGTTTAAAGAAGTTGTTGATTAAATTATTATATTTTAAGTGTGAACGTAAAACTATGTCAATGATGTAGGGGTCTGAATTTGAAGAAGGCTCCAGGGAGGACTCAAATGTACGTATTCCACTATGTACCACAAAAAGAGTTGACGAAATCTCTATTGCACCGACTAAATTTGCTTAAATTTAGTTATTTACGAGAAAAAAAAAACACAAAGAAGTCTAATTTGGCTTAAAGGATCAGGGTGTTGACCTCTTTATTTAATTTTTCTATGATAGAATGCTAGGATATTAGGGCATGGAATTAAGCAAGACGGCATTAACAAAGAAAAATTAGTATATTCACATTGCTCTTATTGACAAGTTTGGAATTGGAATCTGCTGGGAAGGGTCTGTCGATGGACTTTGATAGATTTTTTCTTTGATAATTAACAGTTTTGTTTTTATGCTTTTTTTCTTCTTCTTTTGTTCATTCTCCCTTCTCTTCGGCCATTGACACTCCATTAACTCAATATACAATCCAATAACAACAACAATGACAACTGCTGACAATGTCAAAAATACTAGTATCACTGTCATACAATTAATTAAAGATGATTATTCCAGATAAAGAAGAAATTAACAATATATATATATGTATGTATGTATGTATGTATGTATGTATATACTCCTTTAAGTACTTATTACAAATTATTTTCATGAATGAATATAATTTATAATGTTTCTAAATCTTAGAAGTATATTTTACATGACTCTTAAAAATAAAGATTAACTATAATATTTTGATATCGTCCATCTTTACTTAATATAAAGATTTTTATTTCTCATTGTTTTACATTTTTATTTTTTGTAAATATGATTTTGAATTGCATAATAGTAAGTACGGATTAGGTATAGTCTTCTCTTAATCCGTAGTTAAGTCCCACATTTTCATTGAGATATTCAAATAGAAGCCCTTTAAATTAAAATTATAAGTTTAAGTACGCTATATCAAAAAAGAACTCAATCCTACCATGAACATATATATATATATATATATATATATATATATATTGGGATTAATTTATGAGATGAAATTAAGAAGAATATCTCTCATTGTGTGTAGTTCAAATCATATGTTATAAAAAAAAATAAAACACCCTTTTCCCATATAAAAAAAAATTAATACACTGAAAATAAATAATGTCGATAGTTTTTGAATTAATATATGACTCAAAATCATATATAGAAATGCCCACGTGTTGAGTCGGGTGTTACCAAACTATCATTTTTAACAGCCAAGTTCAGACTTGGACTTAACCCGCCCATTATATAATATTAATTATTAGGAAAAATAGTTTTAAATTAAAACTAAATAAAAATAAATTATTTATTAATATAATAATCTTGGATTGGAGTCAAATGAAAAATTCTATGTCCAAACTGGATTCAAGTCTAACCAGACATATAGTTTGTACGGATAGCTTGGTCCTCAAGACATTTGTGATGACAAATATCATCGTATGCTGTTGCATGGTCAATCCTATAAAAATACAATATTCTCATTTCCACACAAGCAGAAGCCCAAATTGGTCCTTTTCTCTATAGAGACGCGTATAAAAAGGTTGAAACTCGGAAGAAAACGAAGACTGAAGTCAAAAGAAGTCAACAGAAAAGCTTGGCAAAAGACAATTTGATAATGGTTTGTGCGGTGGGTCATGAAAATTTGATCCCTTGCAAGAGAAAGAGAAACAAGTTGACAAGGGAAATTTAAAACGTAGGGAATCCGTGCCTGTTTATTACGGCAAAACGACCTTGACCAAGAATTCAAGTTCCTTGGGCCAAGGCATTGATTTTACTAATTAATTGAAAAAAAAATTTTAACCAAAAATCCTTTTCTTCTTGGGAACAAGTTTTCTTGCACATCAAGCGCATATTTGTCTACCTTTAAAAATTTTGAAATACGAGACACAATTTCTAATAGGCATAAGCTACGTTGCATAAGGTATCCTTATAATGTATCTTTTAATTGTAGACCTTTTTTTTAAAATAAGAGTAAGAGATTTTTTTATAAAGAGGGAATAAATAATTCACTTCAACAACTGTACACTTAACAAAATGGCAGACACCTGACCACGACAACAAAATCGCTTTGGGACCAACCAGGGGTGGACCTATCTTATACTGTCACATGACACCACTTATTTCAAAAATTTCTGCTTAGTTATATTAGTTAAATTAAAATTTTATATAGTTAATGATACTAATGAATCTATTATTTTTTTTTTCAGTTTTATAGAGAATGGAGTCAAAAATTCTAAATCACAGTAAATTTATCAAAAAGTAATTTATATATTAATATTTAAATATTACCTTAAAAGATAAAAAAAAATTTCACTGTAATTTACAATTTTTTTAAAAAAATCAAAACCTAAATACTCTCTCTTAAAAATTTGAGTCTTACTCTTGAGACCCATAATAAGGCTTCTTCTTCTCGATTCTTGGTTATGTTTTTCATTCTCTCAAAATAACTTATCTAAACTTCAATTATAAGTAATTTTTAATTAAAATTAAGTTTTTAAATATTTCATATCTAAATTTTTTTTATTAATTTGATAGTTTACATTTATAATTATAATCTAATTAATAGAAAACAATATTACATGTCAAATAATATCTTGAAATTATAAATTTTTTTATTTACTTTGTAGATTGATTATTTGATTTTTGTATTTAACTTTGTGATTTGTAGATGTTTATATTTAATTTTGATCAATAAATAAAAAATTGTAATACTATTAATTATTAAATCTGATAATTTATCGTATAAAATCTTATTTTAATTATAACACTATTCCAAAAAAATTCGTAAATCCGTCCTTAAACCAAGAACACAACTCTAAGTCACCCAATAAACCCAGCCTGTATACAAAAATCCATGCACAGCAACCCAACAGCCCAAAGCTCAGGGGCGAGCAAAGCCACCGCAAAACATTAACAAGATTTATTCTAATAATCCAAGCCAAAGAGTCAAAGAAGTCGTGTCTTTGGTGAACCAAGAAGGAATATACATGAGTGTTGAGCGACGAGACCATAGAATATGAAATCAACAATAAACACGAAGACTTAACATAATGTTCAACTACATCATATTTTTGTGATTTATTTATATTTAAGTTTATAGTATGGTGGAAGTTCAATCTATTAATTGATGCCGCAAACTAAAATGTTTTTAAAAAGAGAAAAAAAAAAACAGTAAAAACAACCAATGCTCAAAAAATCTCTTGTTAGGGGAAATGAATTGTATAAAGCAAGCATTTGGGCATTTGACACAGTGATAAAAATAATATATAATTATTTAAAAAATTAAGTTCAAATCTCTCTCTTTCAATAATCATATTTTATGAAAAAATTGTACAACACAAAAATATGGAAAAAGTACTCATAATTACCCTATTTGTTGATCCTATAATTAAATTTATAGGTCCAGTACTTGTATTTAATTAAATTTACAGAATATTTTTTTAAAATAAATTTATAGAGTATTGAGAATAGCTTCAAATTAAAGGCAATATTTGTTGGAGATTCTTTCAATAAAAATAAATTTATTCTATTTTGAGTGTTTGTAGGTATATATGCTTTCTGTAATGGGTTAGTAACTATATGTGAGTGTAAAATGCGCTAAATCTTTAGTGCATGTTATAATGTAATAAGATGCCTCATTTGATTTAGTACACCAACTAGCCATTAGTATTATTTTTTTCTCTTTTTTTAATAGGGGGAAGGGGTTACATATGAGCGCACATTTGGGTCTCCATACTTTATGTTATAAAACATTAATTATACCAATTTCTTTTCTTTTGATGAGAATACCGTCAACACATTTCTTTTATAACTCTTTCTCTTGTTTTTTGCTACTTGTTATATATGTTCTTGCTAGGGCAGAGTTAACCAACTTTTGTTAGGGAGTTCAAAAACAGACGAATAAAGGTTAAAAATTTTAAAAACTATATATTGAACTTAATCCATAATCAAAATATTGAAAATAGAAAATAATTTTATATAACATGTAAGTCAAGAAAAGAAAGATTTATAATAGTTTTTAAGGAAAGTTGCGCTCAACTGTATTTTCTGAATTCAAATTCATCAATTAAAAATTATATATTTAAAAAATCTATTTCTTTAGGATTGAATATTGGACATTTTGATTCACATTATTTTTGTTCATAAGTTGAAGCATTGAGGCTTTATTTTTTTTTTACCAAGTTGAAGTATTGAGGCTTGATGGCTAAAGTGTAGACAAAATCATTTGGACAATTTGCATATTTTCTTGTAAAGAATTTGTTAATTATTTTCAACCTATTCATACTTAAATCAAACTTGAAAAAAAATTAATACATTCAACACTCAATATTCTTATTTTATTTCTATTTAAACTTATAATACTAAATATAAAACTATAATGTATAAAATATAAATAGTTAAATACAATATACAAGATTAATCATTTTCTCTTATATAATTAGAATTGTTTAAAGACTATATATTCGAAATAATTTCCTTTCAACTAAATATAAAACATAAAGCATATAAAAAAAAGATATACTTAAGGTAATTTTCACTTACATAATCAAAATTAATTACAAAATGATACATTGATAAAATTCTAAGTAACAATGCAATACTACAACTTATATTTAAAAATTACATAATAATTTATTAATTCTTTAATATCACAATAATGAAAAAAAAAATTAACAGAACAGAAGAAAGACGAACATAATAAGTAGACGATGGAACCTATATATGACATAACAAAAAAAAAAGAATATGATTGATGGTTCCTAAAAATTCAGCAAAGTAAATCTATAAAAATTTAAAATATATGAGCAAATAGTATAGAAAAATATAAATAAAAAATATAAATATAAATTGAAAAAATAAAAAAATTAAAATTAAGTGAGGCACGTGGGATATTTTTTTTAATTTTTTATTTATATAAATTATTAAATAAAAAATTATTGAGGAGACCATTTAAGAGGATATTTTAAAAATTTTGGGAGACTATATGAGGCTCCGCCCCTGGTTCCTATATTATTGTCATCGGTCAAAAAGTTGGTAGTGATAAAGATTTACTATACAAACCTACCATATAATTTGTAGGCTATACAATGAAAAGGTTGAGTATTGTGGTGATGAAGATACACCAGTAACACAAAGCATCTTAGAAAGAGTGGTCTATCTCAGTCTTAATCCATAGATTTCACAAAATTCGATGACATTATTTCAACATATAATTTTTTATTGTTAATTATTATAGTATTTTCTATTATTCTGGGTGCATTAACAACAATACTAACATAATTTTCCATATTCCAAAACCGTGTCAAACAAGGTAAGAGGTTCAAAACATGTGCAAGGAGGGATATTTGTATATCCAAAATTGTGTCCATCAAAATATCAAGCCTATTAGATAAAGAAATCTTTGAAAACGTAACAAATATATAATTAAGGCAAACCCCACCAAAAAAAATGATGGATTTTAAAGAGAAATGGAGGAAATTAGCATGTTATCAAATTATCAAATGTTTCATTGAGAAGAGAAGCATGCATGTTGGTTTAAATGCATGATCGCTAGTAAGGAAATTGAAGGAGCAGCAATAGTGTTATATCAAGACTCCACCTTTCTCTTAGACCACGACGTGAATTTAAGCTTGCTTTATTTTTTTGCTCCATCAATTTAAGCTCTTATTTTTATCACTTGAGTTAAGCTAGCCCAAGAAGCAAACTCAACCACTTTCAATTCATGGAATGAATAACTATTTCAGCTTCAAAGGTATAATACCATGATGTTAAACTATCTATCTAACTATTTCACTCAAGAATTTGCTGATGCTTTTCCTCAACTTTTCGTTGCATGTTCTTCAGCTTAAAAAGGACAAAACTTGATCAAGAATAATAGAATAACTACATTTTCTTTAAGCTGTTGGTCCCAGCTTTTACTCTTTAGTCAATAAATTCGATATGGAGACGGCACAGACGGTGCAGAGGTATTATTTTTGTGATTCAAAATAAAAGAGAGAAACGGAATGGTGCAATAATCATGCACCTATCATTTCCTTGGTCGGTGGTAGAAGGATTGGAATGAGCTAATGATATGATGTAAATGGAACGAGGGAGGAAGCTGTCATAGCATTTAAGAATTTCGTCCTTTGTTTTTGTTTTTGCTTCTGTCATTGGTGACTTTAACCTTCCAGGTATTACCATGCATGTCGGTTTCACTCAAAAACCCTGGATGATGCTTTTCCAGTTTTCAATGTGTTTTTTCTCCTCAGAGGTAGTCACCAAATTTACAACTACAAACAGCGAGGGGTTTTTTTTTTTGTTCTATAAACAGCAAGAGTTTATGATTGGTTGAGGACATATATAACAGGAGAAATCAAGGACTTCATAATGCTTTACAGGTTTCAAAGAATCAATGCCTTTTCTCCTCCGCCAAAGGACAAGAGTCAAGAGTCAAGAAGTTTACAGCCACAGCTTTGGCCTGTGGGATTGGCTGAGGGCATATATAGATAACAATCCAAATGGAGACAATGACACTGGGGCCGTCAAGCACGGCGGTTTAATCATCTCTTTTGGGTACCAGCAACGGATTGTGCATTCCATGCATTAAAAGAGCTACGAAATGCAGGGGAGGAGTTTGAAACCTCCCATAAATAAGGTATTTTTGAAAATGACTCTCTCTATAATTTTAATTATTTTTAGTCAAAAAAATTAATTTTAAATAAAATTAATTTTAATAAAATCGACCTATATATTTAAGTTCGTGCCTCAAATCGACTCATATCTTTTGAACTTTTCTCGCCAAATCATTCATTTCTAAAGTATTTCTTGCTAGAAAGAAAAAACTTTACGCATTTTGAGCATTTTGGATTGATTTTTAATACACGAAGAAAAATCTTTGAGCGTTTTGAACATTTTAAGTATTTTTGAGTGATTTTTGATATATGAATAAAAATATTTGAACATTTTGAACATTTTGAACATTCTTCGTCAAGTAGGTATATTTGTTGATTATATTGTTAAATAGAATATAGTGTGTTTTTTAAAGTTGTTGATTTTGTTAAATAAAATTCAGTAGTTTTGTGATTTTTAAACATTACGTAATCGGTTTTTGGACATTATGTGACTAGTTTTTAAGTATTGCGTGATTAATTTTTAAGCATTGCGTGACTAATTTTTAGGTATTGTTGACTGATTTTTAGGTAAAGCATGATTGGTTAATATAACATTACATGACTAGTTAGTAAGGCATTTCGTGATTAGTTACTAAGGTATTGCGTGATTAGTTTTTAGGTATTGTGTGACTTAGATGTTGCTAAAAAATCAGTCACGCAATACTTAAAAACTAATCACCGAATGCCTAAAAAACCAAAGACGCAATGATTAAATCACGTAATACTTAAAAATCAGTCTCACAATACTTAAAAATCGGTGACACAATGTTTAAAAACCAGTACTGCAATACTTAATAACTAATTGATTTACTTGATCGCAATAAGGTTTAAGTTGCCAAAGTCATACAATGTTTTAATTTACAGATATGCCTATTCAATTTCAACTCCTTAACTTTAGGGTTCTATAAATATAAACCAATAAATCTGATAACCTAAAATACATACCTTGATATCATTTCTGCTCTTTCAGATAGCGAGAAAGAGGTGGATGGCGAGATAGACAGTATTTAATAAAAGAAAAAAATCGAGATTTAATTTTAAAATTTTTGTTTGGATGACGAAATAGAGAAAATTAAAATCATTTTAATTTGTCTGAAATTGTTTAAAGGGCATTATGGTTAAGTCACGTCAAAATTTGACTAAAAATAATTAAAATTATAAGAAATGATATTTTTGAATTGAGTTTATGAGAAATGTTACTTCTTGCAATTTTCTCTTTAAGATATATATAGACCAAAAACTTTTGTTCCAGTAACAAAAGTCTTATATAATATTAATTGGTTAAATTTTGTTATATTAAATAATAAAATTCATATATAATATATCAAGTAATTTAAAGTGGACATAGTAATAAATTTTAATCTCTTGGTCGAAATCGTATTGCAAAATGCTTTAGATGATGTAAGGCAAGAAAGCATCGATCCGTATGCTTGCATCTCAACATCCTTCTCACTTCTCACGCCTAGCTAGCGATAAATCCCCTTCTATTTTCATAAGTTTCAACTTAAAATTGATTTAAAAATTAAAACTACAATTAAAAAATCAAATGGAATTTTATTAATATTTATATCTATAATACGTAGACAAGTAATTAAAAATTTTATTAATACACAAAAATTAAGTATAAAATATTAGTAATATGGAATGGTGAAAAAGTACATCCTAATCCTAATTTTTTAATAAAAAACGTATGATTAAATAAAATATTAAAATTGTCTAAACTTCAATAAGCACTACCAATCCGATGATTTTGAATTTTCATTTAATTATTTTTAGTCAAGAATTTCAGTTTCAATGACGAAATACTTATTTAAACTTTTGCCATCAAAACAAGCTTATTCTCACATCAAGCCCGCTATTGAATCTCTGAACCGGGCCCAAGTGTTGTTGGAACCCAATCATCCTGCCGAGCGGAAGGCCCAAAATCAATATCCGAAGAGTGGAAAAGATGGCCTATAAATACCTCCTTTCTCATCTGCCGTTCCATGCGTTGATCAATTAGGGTTTGGTTTCGTTTTTCTCAATGCTCAGCTCTCTTACTAGGTGTTTGCTTTTCAGTTTCATCTTTTTATTTTGCGATTTGATAAGGTAGAAGCGCAGCCCTTAAGATCGCCTTCCTCTTGAAACCATGGAAGCGTCTCGAGTCATAGCTGTGCAAAAGTAAAGTGAATTCATTTCAGGGGATTTCTTGAGGGTTTTCCTCGAGTTTCCCCCTTTTTCCTCCTGGGGCTTTTATTCTTGAGGCACTTCTTGGATTTGGGTTTGTGGCTTTCTCTCATATTTTGGAACCCTTTAAGAATTAAGTAGTTTTATGCTATTTTATATCTTTTGTGTGGTTTCAGCTATGGTAGAAAAGTTCAAATTCCAGTTCAGTATTGTAGATGTCTCAATTACTGCAGGTGGGAGACAATCCTTGTAGGTGAATAATTTGATTTCTTTCTTTTTGTGATTTTGGTTGAAGTTAAAAAGTGGAGAAGCGGGAATGGCAAGGGTGATGAATCAATTAGATGTGTGAATGGGAATTGATCTTTTTTCCATTTTGAGCTCAACTTTTGAGGCAATATAATTTGTCTGACTTGCCATGTACCATTCATATTCCACATTTCAACCTGCAAGATGCTATTGAATTCTCTTAGATTGGTGCTGTCTGACTTTGAAATCTTGTAAAAAGAAGATTGGATAAGAGAATTGCTCTTGTTTGCTTCAGCTTTGAGTGTCTGTTTTCATCAATTCAGAAGCTTCGGGTTTTGCTGCCCCAATCCATTAGTATAACTAAATCTGTTTAAAAGCTTAAATCATACTCGATGTAGTAATCCAAACACAAAACAATGTGCAAACCAAAAAAGTTAACTATAGGCTGATAGGCTCAAGCCGTAGTTGAAACAAATTGTTCGCATGGATACTAATTTCAGATATTTCCATCATTGTTCAGTTGGATTAACAAAATCTTTTATCCTTTTTCATAGAATAACATCTCTAAAATGCAAACATGTGCCAAATGCTTAAGTTTGGATCGGATTGATTTGATTAGAATTGTTTTAACTCAAACGATTTCATTTTGATTGAGATTAATATTCAAGTTATTTTAAAATTTAGGATAAACATTACAGGATATTTTCTCACGTACCATATGGAGTTTTTATCTTTTCAAATAAAATTTTATATCTTATTACTGTTATCACAATAAGTAACAGTATTAAATTTTCATTAAAAGATAGTAACAACTTTATATTTAAAAGTCTCATTTTTTGCATTTGAATCTTATACCTTGTTCACGCACTTGTGAGGTTGGGAAAAATTGATTATTATTTTAATATGTATTCCTTTCCTCTCAAAAAAAAAAAAAAAAAAAACCATTTCTGGTGGCAAACTTATATCATTGATGTTGGTTTCATTAATATGTGCTAGAAGGGGTGAACAATACAATTTTGCTCTTGACAAGGTGTGAAAGTAATTTTTAGAACTCAAGAAAATAAAAACAGAGTATAAGATGCACAACAATTTAAAGTGGTTCACTAAGCTTTTATAATGGTTTTTCGCAGGTTTAGTCAAAACTTTTATACTAGTTTTTCACGGGCTCAACTAAAATTTAAAGTGGTTTTTCAAGGCTCAATTACAATCTATAACATTCAAGCTTTCTCAAGCTTGAACAACCCCTTAGAGTGACTCTCTCACTCTAAGTATACAAGAAGAGAAGTTAAAGAAAATATCTATGATCACAAGTTGATCTGAATGGTACAAGATTGAGTGCTAAATATAATGGCAAAGAGTAGGCGTTTAAGTGTAGTGAAGCTTTTCTAGTTTTTCAACTTTCTACAACTCAAATCTCATTCAAGGCTTCTAAAAAACTTATTTCTCATTATTGGAAGATCTTTTTATACTTGGAGATGCAACTCTGATGACAATTTGACAGTTTATGGCTGTTGAAAACAATTGAGGATGAGTTCTAGCCGTTAATCTGTCTTATAGTGCTCTAGTTTAAATTGCAGACAGAGAGCTCTTAGTTGACTAACTTGGTTGACTAAGTTGATTCTGTTTCTGGTTTGCAGATTCTAGCAGAGAGCACTTAGTCGACTGACTTAGTTGACTAAGTTAGTTCTGTTTCTCAAACTCTTCAGCCCACCATTTCTCCAATTTGAAATTTGGTCGACCAATGTTCTTCTTTATTTCACCAATAAGCTTCCTCCTTGTTATTTAATTACATCTTGTTGATTTTATCCCTCTTTTTCTTTCAAAAATACTTTTTGAGGAGTTAATTAAATTAATTTTATATATTAATTTTCTGCACACTCAAATAAAGGAATTAAACACAAATAAATGAGAATGTTTTATTATCATAAAAAACTAATGGAGCCAACAATCTCTTTTTTTTTATGATAACAAAACATTCCTTGATTAATAGTATGGTGTCTTTTTACCCTTTTTAGTTTTCTATAGAAAATGAAGATTGCTCCCCCTAAGTATAAGCTCCCCCTTAGTTTGTGCAAACTTTGCTTACTTTTACTCCAGTCAATTTCATTTTTGTCATAAGAGAGAATGATATTAAACATTTTGAGTATGCATTTGTGCAGAAATCTGGAATGATTTACAACAATGAAAGTTGACAGATTTTCATAAAGAATTCAACAAAGTTTTGTCAACACTCATATAATTATCAGATTTTATCTACTCCCTTCATGATTCAATTGACATTCTATGCACAACATCTATATCTATTTACAACCAGAGATTATTTACTGTGTCATAACAAAAATCACTTATCAGCATGTAAATCAATATCAACATATCATTAGCAGATTTTTGTTCATGACAGTGAAGATACCAAAATAGCAAAATATTAGCAAACTTCAATTTATAGCAGTTAAGCAACATAGCCATATCAGTATTCATGTTTCACACACAGCCATATAAACAACAGAATTAAAACTAAGTGTTCAAGTGCCACCATGACACAAACAACAATTAATCAAAAACATTCCGAAATTGCCTCTGGACTATTTTTGCTTCTTACCTCCTATTTCTCTAAGTTCATGCACCCTTGGTTTTGCTTTCTTTCCTTTCCTAGGTTCAATCCTGGTTCCTCTACCCTAACATTTTTTTTAAATAATTATACTCTTTTGGTTCCTGGTTCCTACACCCATTCTATTCTACTCCCTTTTTTTGTCAACATTAAAAAGAGGGGCTTCTATTCATCTGATGTGTCGGAGGGTGAGGATTCAGGGTTGTAGAAAGGGTTGAGAGGAAACGGAGAGGGCTTTTAGAGAGGTGATGACTGTCTTGGGGAAGGTTCTAGAGAGGACTTGTTTGAGACAAGGATTGAAGAGAAGGCTGGAACTGGTTTGGATTTCTCTGCCAACTTGGAAGACTTTCTTTTTTTAAGAAAAGTTATCTTGGTTGTCATTGTCTTCTTGCCTTTGGTTGGTTGTTTTGCCTCAGTTGGTGGTGCTGTGGTGGCTTCTGGTTTCCCTGTTTTTGCCTTTAGTTTAGGAGTTGAAGTAGGTTTCTTTCCTTTTCTTACATTTGCACCATCCTTGTGAGTTGTTGTCTTGACAGTGTCTTTTTCAGCTTGTTCTTCTCTGACCATTTGGTGAAAAATGTCCATAATGGAAACTTTCTTTGAATTTGGAGAAGAGGCCTAATGTTTCTCAGTTTCTGCACCAGTTACTTCAGTATCTGGTTTTGAGTCATTTTTGCTTTGAGGTTTAAGGGAGGGTGTTTTGGCTGGTTGATCAACTCCTTGTGGGGAGTCCTCAGTTTGTAGAACATGACTGGTAGACTTGTAGGTAGAGCCTTCAGCTTGAGTGACAGAACTTTCAATATGAGGGACAGACTTTCTCTGTTGGCTCTGCTGAACCTTCAGCACCTTACTGTGCAGGTGCAATGCTAGATATGGCAGAATTGTCTGCAGCCACAAGTTTAGATGCCATGTTTTCCTTCTCCTTTAAGCTTTCTTTCCAACTTAGTAATTTTATCCTCAATTTTCTGTAACTTCATTCCTTGGTCAGTTAGCTTACCATCAATCCTCATGAGCAAATTAAAAATCACTTCATTTGAAAATCTAAAGGAAGCCTCTGTAGGCTGACCAGGTAGACTGTGTTCTTTTCTTGGATCCGTTTTGAAGGTTTTAATAAACTTCTCTCCATCGAGCACATACCCCATCTTAACTAAGCTGCCATAATAAATGGCTTGGTTTTTGGTTTTCAACAGGTCCATATCATACCTTTTAGCCCATATTCCTTTCTTCTGCACAAGGGATGTAATCACATTCCCATATGGCTGATTGACCTTATCAAGTCTGCAGGCACTTCTCATTTTTTTAATCATAAATCTCCTCAGATTTAGAGACACTCCATTAAAAGCATGTTTCATCAATCAAAGATCTTAGAGGCTGATGTAGCTAAGACTTCCACTCCTTCCTTGAATATTTGCTGTTATAAAGTAATGTAGTATCCTAATCTGTGGATTAATTATCAGACCTGAATTACTTTTAGAGGAGTATTTTTCTTTCCTTTCAGTGATGATTTCCCACAGTAAGGACGGATCATATTTTTCTGGAAGTTCAAATTCACCTATTTCACCCTCTATTTTCAGCAAGTTTCCTAAATCTCCAGCAGTCACAACAAACTCTTTTCCATTCAAATAGACATTCAAGCCATCTTTTACATAGTCATCAGAATCTATTAATTCTTTTTCTTTCAGAGCAATGCCAGAGTAAAATTCTTTAACCAGACTTGGATGATATGACCTATTCTTAAAGGTGCTGTAACCTTTAAGTTTTAGCTCATCAAAGTACTCAGATAGACTGGTCTGAATTTCTACATTTTCCTCAAAACTCTTTCAATGAATAAACTTTCCTCAGAAGATTGGTGCATTTTCTATATTCTTGAATCTATACTCATGCAGCTTATTTCTAAATTTTGAAGAAGAAGAGGAACTGATACCTTTCTGGAGTGAGGGTTCTGTATCTTTCTTCTTATATGTTTTTTGCTTCTTTTCTCTTAGTTTCTCGTTTATTTCATTCACTGAAGCAGGCACGATTTTCTGTTTCTTTTTCTGACTTTCTGTTCCAGTTTATTCCTCCATTGACCTTTTTCCTTTCTTCTTCTCTAATACTTCTTTACTTTGAGATGTTCTAGCAATTTTGGTTCTAGAAATTTTTGAAGGTCTGAGTCTATTTTAGAGGCAACTAGGAAGATTTAGGTTTTTATTTTTAGAGCAACGGGATAGAGGAGAGGGGAGAAGAGGTTGGTAGTATTTATTGCTCAGAAAACTTTTCATCTTCCTTTAAGAACTGCCCTACTTTTATTTCTTCATATTTTCAAATCTCCTTCTAAAATTTTGATTATTTACCTTTGGCAGCTGCTCTGTTCCTCTTTACACCCAGTAAATCAAAATTTATACCACAATTTACTCCTATTTCTTTAAACTCACTAAGTCTTATTATTTAAGGATGTCAGACCACTCTTAGTTGACTAAGAATTCCTTAGTCGACTAAATGCATTCTGTTTTCAATGTGAGAGCCAAAGATTTTCTTATAATTCCTTCACATTAACCATCCCCAAATTTCTTCTAATCTCACAAAATCTATCTTCACTCAGTGGTTTGGTAAATATGTTTGCTAATTGATGTAGAGTATTCACAAAATCTATTTTAATGTCATTTTTCACTACATGGTCTCTAATAAAATGGTGTCTAATTTCAATGTGCTTTGTCCTAAAATGTTGTATAGGATTTTTTGATATATTGATTACACTTGTATTATCACTGTATATCGGTATATTATGCATAGTTATTTCATAGTCTTTTAATTGTTGCTTGATCCAAAGGATTTGTGCACAACAACTACCTAATGATACATATTCAGCCTCTGTTGTAGATAGTGCTACTGAGTTTTGCTTCTTGTTAGACCAAGACACAAGCATCCTTTCTAAAAATTGGCATGTTCCACTAGTGCTTTTCCTATCAGTTCTGCTGCCAGCAAAGTCAGCATCTGAATATCCAACTAAGCTAAGAGTTGAGTCTCTAGAGTACCATATTCCTAGTTCTTGAGTGTCTATGAAGTATCGAAAAATTCTCTTAACAGTTGTTAGGTGTGATTCTTTAGGATGTGACTGAAATCTAGCACACAAGAACACACTAAACTGAATATCTGGTCTACTTGCTGTTAAGTAAAGAAGAGAGCCGATCATACCTCTATAGAGCTTTTGATCTACATCTTTTCCTTTTTTATCTATGTCAAGTTTGGTAGATGTACTCATTAGTGTGGAAATTGATTTCAGCTTCAGCATATCAAATTTCTTGAGCATATCATGAGTATATCTTTCTTGGTTGATGAAGATTCCTTCCTCACTTTGTTTTATTTGAAGACCAAGGAAGTACTTCATGTCACGACCCGGTACTTTCCTCGAGCCTATGACAACCGTCGTGATGTCCCGATAGACATTCATTACCCTGAATGCCAACTGAAGCCTCGCAAGGCTTAATATCAGTTTTTGCACCTCCCCTGTGAGCAATAATTACTAAATATCATATTTTAAAAGATTATAAGCGATTTTCAAATCAAAAGAAAAATAAAAATATTTTCTGTCTCACAAGGGCATTTTGGTCATTTTTTCCAAAAATTTTGAAACTTGCTGAAAATATAATATATAGGGGAAAATACACATTTCATAACTAAAAACAAGTTTTTATGTCTAAAACATTCATTTAGGGTGAAATTGTAACTAATAGAATAAAATAAAAATATTAAATGAAATATTCAATTTTCTTAAAAAATAATATTTATAGAACTCTGTGTAAATAATTTTTGTAGCATAAAAGCAAAATAAATCCGTACATATAGTAACACAGATAACCAGAGTATGTAATTTAATTTACAATGACGTGTGGGCCCCCGAATGACCAAAAGTAACAAAGGCTATGGACCTACAATTTTTGAGGAGGTGAGTTCAAAAATAACCCTCGACGTAATCAACTATTTATGTACTGTCCTGATCCTGGAATGAGTGAAAAGAAGGGTGGTGAGTTTATATAAACTCAGTGAGTAAACAAACATCATCTAAAATATCTAAAGTCGAGTAAATGGAGACAACTTAAAATAGTTCATCGTACTATGATTCATAACGTTTCAAACTCATTTCAACTAAATAAAATAATTTCATTTCACTCAAATAATCAACATGGCTTATGAATTTCTTAA
>NC_030854.1:6353432-6470036 GCF_000208745.1 Theobroma cacao | reverse complement strand
TTTTAGTTGTGTTTATAAAGGAAAATATAATAATATTAAAGCTTGACACTTGTCACCATGTGATTGGTCCATACATAAAACTTAATAATTAAGCATTTCTTCTCCACCACATAAAATCCCTCAATTATCCAAAGTATAAAATAAATTTCATGAGTTTGACAAGTGTCAAGGTGGTGTAAAATTCCAAAAATTCTAATTACGTCCTTGTGGACACGTGCAATGACCTTTTTGCCCTTATGTTCAAAAAATTGTCGAAATTAAAATTTTTCACTTCTCAAGCTCAAATTATGTTCCAAATAGTCAAACCTGATCAAAATTTCATCCACCATCCCAAATTTGCCCTTGGGTGGAAAAATGACCATTTTACCCCTACGTTATGAAAATTTCAATTTAACTCTAAATCAATCCCCGAACCCCGAATCACCATATTAAGACATTCTAAGCTTCAATAACTCTCAAATACATCTTAAAATCTCTATTTGAACTAATTCGAGGCTTAAATCAACTTAGTTGTACCACTAGGTACACTACTGACTTTTGACGATTTTTTCGAGGTATTCAAGTATGCAAACATGTTGTCAAATACATGAATGACATGGCAAGTATATTATAGAGTAGGGCTTGACACTTCAACTCTCCCATCATGCTCATCTCAAATTCACCTTGTATTTTCTTTGCAAAGTTCTTGCATAAAGCTTCATTAGTTACACCAAATACAATATCATCCACATATATTTGCACAATAATTAAATCATTTAGAATCTTTTTATGAATAATGTAGTATCGATGCTACCTTTATCATATTCTTTTTCAACTAAAAATTTTGAAAGCCTCCCATACCAAGCTCTAGGAGTTTGTTTATATCCATACAATGCTTTGTGAAGCTTAAAAACATGATCAGATTTTTCAAAATCTTCAAAACCAGGTGGTTGTTCTACAAAAACTTTTTCTTGAATTAATCCATTTAAGAATGCATTTTTTACATCCATTTGGTACAACTTAAAATTCATAAAGCATGCAAAAGCTAGCAACAACCTTATGGCTTCAATCCTAGCTACGGGAGCAAAGGTTTCATCATAATCTATTCCTTTTTCTTGGTTGTATCCTTTTGCTACCAGCCTAGCTTTATTTCTAACTACATTTCCTTGCTCATCTACTTTATTTCTAAATACCCATTTAGTACCAACAATAGGATGATTTGAAAGTCTAGGTACCAATGACCGTACATGATTCCTATGAATTGATCAAGTTATTCTTGCATGGCCATTATCCAACTTTCCTCCTTTTCAGCTTCTTCAAAGTTTTTAGGTTCAATTTGAGATATAAAAGCTGAAAACTCACAAGTTTCTCTAATTATTTTCCTAGTTCTAACTCCTTGTGAAATGTCACCTATTATTTGGTCTTGTGGGTGATCTCTTACAAATCTCCAACTCCTTAGTAGATCATCATGCTGATTTTTTGCTCTTTACAGATTTTCTAGAAATGGAGTTTTATTTTCTCTTCTAGATGAGCTTTCTTCATTATTTTTATTATTCTCTAAGCTCATTTCCTCCATTTGTTTTTCTAGGATTTCTATATCATCATCATCATCATGAACTTCTTTTTGTAAAGCATTTGACTCATAAAAAACTACATGGACTGGTTCTTCAACGGTTAGGGTCCTTTGGTTAAAAACTCTATAGGCTTTTGAGTTTAATGCATATCTTAAAAATATTGCTTCATCACTCTTTACATCAAACGTCCCTAGGGGCTGTTTTCTATTGTTCAATACAAAGCATTTATTGTCAAAACTCCTAAGGTGAGAAATATTTGGTTTCCTACCTTTGTAAAGTTCATATGGAGTCTTTGAAATCAAGGGTTTTATTGAGACTCTATTAAGAATATAAGCTGTTGTATTTACTGCCTCGGCCCAAAGATATTTAGGTAGGTTGTTCTCACATAACATGGTCCTAGCCATTTCTTTTAATGTTCTATTTTTCCACTCTACAACTCCATTTTGCTGGGGTGTTCTACGTGCAGAAAAATTGTGATCCAACCCCTTTTCATTGCAAAATTTTTCAAACTCATCATTCTCAAATTCTCCTCCATGATCACTCCTTATGATAACTATGGCTAGTCCTTTTTCATTTTCTACTTTCTTACAATAACTTAAGAATGCTTGTAGAGCATCATTCTTATGAGCAAGGAAGTATACCCAAGTATATCTAGAATAGTCATCAACTATTACAAAGCCATAAGATTTACCTCATAAGCTAGTTATGCTTATTGGACCAAATAGATCAATGTGCAATAGTTCAAGAGGTCTAGATGTTGACACTATTTTCTTAGTCTTAAAGGATGTTCTAACTTGTTTTCCTAGTTCGCAAGCATCACATATCCTATCATTTTCAAATTTCAATTCCGGCAGTCCAGTAACAAGATTTTTCTTTATTAATTTATACATAGTATGCATGCTCACATGTCTTAATCTCCTATGCCATAACCAACTATCATTCTCAGCATTTGTAACAGGAAATACTTCACTATTCACATCAAGGTCTTCAAGAAAAATTACATACATGTTCTTCAACCTTTTTCCTATAAATGAGATTTTATTTGTACTCATATCAATCACTTCACACTTAGTTGAATCAAAACATACTTTAAATCCTTTATCACATAATTAACTAATACTTAGTAGATTATGCTTTAAGCCTTTAACTAGCAACACATGACTAATTTGAGTTTGGGAACTCTTACCAACTGTACCTATACCATGAATTCTGCCTTTTGAATAATCTTCAAAGGATACAGTTCCTCTTTTTCTCTTATCCAACTGAGCAAACAGCATTTCATGTCCTGTCATGTGCCGTGATCAGCCACTATCCAAGTACCAAGGCTATTTCTTCTTGAGTTGAGCTCTTGAACATGTCTCTTTTAAGTCCAGCTCAACCTACAAAATAGAATTTCAGTTTTTCTTTATAGGTACCCATACTTTGATGGGTCCTTGAGTGTTAGTTGCAGCAAAGGATCCCTTAGGAATCCAAATTTTCTTAACTTTCTACACTTTTCTTTTCTTAAAACAGTCATATGACAAATGACCATATGTACAATAATTATAACATCTAGGTAATGCTTTAGCTGAATATTTATTATGGTATGTATATCTTTTTGAAGATTCATTTTTCAAACATTTAAGAGTTGTGTTTTCATCAAGAGTTATTTGTAAAGCTTCATACTTGTTTTCCAGCTCTTGTTTTAAAAACTCAAAGTCTGTTTTTGAGTGTTCTAACTCAACTTGCAAAATATTTCTTTGCTAAAAAATAGAGGTGAACTCTTGTTTGATTTGTTCCAAATCATTTTCAAGTAATGCAGCCTTTTTTTTCAATGATTTGTATTTTGAAAAAAGTTTTTTCAAATTCATCATAAAAGCATTCATATTCATCTTGTAAATCATCATAAGAATTAATGCAGGGGGATGAAGATACCTCTGATTCATCCTATTGTGCCATTAAACAGATGTTTGCTCTTTCCTCAGATTTTTCATCATCAGTTTCAGAGCTTGAAGTGTCATTGTCCGACCATGCAGCAACCACCATTACTTTCTTGGATTTCTTAATTTTCTTTAGGGTTTCATCTTTCAGCAACGGACACTCGGACTTGAAGTGACCAGATTTCTTGCATTCATAGTAGATCATTTCCTCCTTTTTGTTGGAGTCATTTTTGTTTCTTATTTTCCATGAAACACCTTGGTCTTTCCTGAAACCTCTTCTAGTTAGCCTTCGATTTCTTCTGCTCATTAGTTTTTTGAATTTTCTTGCAACTAGAGCTAATTCTTCATCATCATCATAGGAAAGCTCTTCTAGCTCTTCTTCAAAGATGCTGGCTTTAAGTGCAATGCTCTTTTTCTTTTCCTTTGCTTCCTTTCGGTCTTCTTCTTCTTTTTCCTTAAGCTCCAGCTCATGAGTGAGAAGAGAACTACAAATCTCATCGAGAGTGATGATGTTCAGATCTTTAGCCTCTTTAATGGCAGTCATTTTTGGTTTTCAGGATTTTGGTAAGCATCTAAGTAGTCTCTTAACTAATTCACGTTCAGGGATAGGCTTGCCTAGCTGACTTAATTTATTTGTAATGTTTGTAAACCTATCAAACATGCTGGTGATGTCTTCACCAGGCTCCATTTTGAACATTTCATAACTATGTGTTAAAAGAGAAATTTTGGACTCATTTACTTGAAAAGTCCCTTCATGGATTATTCTAAATTTTTCCCACACTTGTTTAGCTATTATACAACTTGAGACTTTGTTAAATTCAGTGGGGGTCAAGGCACAATGTAATTTGTTGATGGCCTTAAAGTTTATTTGAACTTTTTTAGTTTCAGCCTCAGTCCATTTAGACCTTGGCTTGGGCATTAACTCATTTGTCACTACATTCACGGTTGAGGGCATAAAGAATCCATCAGTTATGACGTCCCACATTTCATAATCTGTAGCCCTAATATAGATTAACATTTTAGTGCTTCAATAAGGGTAATTCGAGCCATCAAATAGAGGTGGTCTGTTTGTTGATTGTCCCTCAGCCACTACTGATTTTTGTTGAGCCATTTGGATCCTCCAAAAAGATGTTAAGCCTTAATAACAGAGAACTAGCTCTGATACTAATTGTTGGTCCCATTAATATGTGCTAGAGGGGGGGTGAATAGCACAATTTGGCTCTTGACAAGGTGTGAAACTAATTTCCAGAACTCAAGAAACTAAAAATAGAGTATAAGATGCATAATAATTTAGAGTGGTTCAGTCCAAGACCTACATCTACTACCTTGATTATCCAACCAAGGATTTTCCCAACAATTCACTAAGAATTCAGTGAAATTCACAAGCTTTCACCAAGCTTTTATAATGGCTTTTCACAAGCTCAGCCAAAACCTTTACACTATTTTTTCACAGGCTCAACTAAAACCCAAAGTGGTTTCCCAAGGCTCAACCACAACCTATAACATTCAAGCTTTCCCAAGCTTGAACAACCCCTTAAAGTGACTCCCTCACTCTAAGTATACAAGAAGAGAAGTTAAAGAAAGTACTTATGATCACAAGTTGATCTGAATGGTACAAGATTGAGTGCTAAATACAATGGCAAAGAGTAGGCGTTTAAGTGCAGACAAGCTTTTCTGATTTTTAAACTTTCTACAGCTCAAATCTCATTCAAGGCTTCTAAAAAACTTGTTTCTCATTGTTGGAAGACCCTTTTATACTTGGAGATGAAACTCTGATGGTAGTTTGATAGTTTATGGCTGTTTGAAATAGTTGAGGATGAATTCTAGCCGTTAATCTATCTTATAGTGCTTTGGTTCAAATTGCAGACAGAGAGCTCTTAGTCGACTAACTTGGTTGACTAAGTTGATTTTGTTTCTGGTTTGTAGATTCTGGTAGAGGGCACTTAGTCGACTAACTTGGTTGACTAAGTTGGTTCTGTTTCTCAAACTCTTCAACCCGCCATTTCTCCAATTTGAAATTTGGTCAACCAATGTTCTTCCTTATTTCACCAATAAGCTTCCTCCTTGTTATTCAATTACATCTTGTTGATTTTATCCTTTTTTTTCTTTAAAAAATACTCTTTGAGGAGTTAATTAAATTAATTTCATATATTAATTTCTTGCACACTTAAATAAAGGAATTAGACACAAATAAATGGGAATGTTTTATTATCATCAAAAACTAATGGAGCCAACAATTGTTATAAACTTGTTTTAATTATCAAAGCCCAATAATTTCTAGATTTATCACTTGCATTTGCTCATCAAAAAATTGCAAATTGTGATGCTTAAAAAACTAAGATATATAGCTATTGAAAGAAGCAAGGAGATGCCCACAAGATTACATTTGGGTTGAAATTAAAAATATATATTTCAAAGTTAAGCAAGCCATAAAATAATGATACTTTGGATTAAACAATTCTTGAGTCTTTTATAGACCTTAAAATTTTAGCACATAATCAATTAATTAAAATAAAATCTTGCATTATGTTAAAAGTATCAAATGTATACAAAATTTACCTTAACAGGTATTGGGTAAGAATATTGTCATCATCCTAAGTAAGTAATATCAATTTGGACATACAAAAAACTCAGTTTCTTAGCTAATTCAAATCATGTAGACAAAACACATCATACAACTATTAAAAGTCACATCTTTTATACAGAAAAGGTCACAGTTAGCTAAATATAAGCTAATCAAAGCTAACTACCTCTTCGCAATTCCTTGCATTGGTTGTTGGTGTCAAAGGTTGTGACTGCATTTTAAACACAAAAAATTAGCTATGAAAGTGAAGATAAGCTATTGAATATTAAAAATAAAAGATGTGATCAAATATGTTTTATAAAGGATTACTTTGGAAGCTTTAGATCTTATGGTTTACATTGAAGTAAATGATAAAGGATAAATTGAAGATGATGGACATGTTGGAATAAAAGGTTGTTTAACCAATGAAAGAGCAGTTGAGTACTTTGTTGTTTGAATAAGTATAATCTTAATTTATATGTAAGAATTACAATTCTTATGGAAAAAGCTTGTGTTGTAGCTTATGTTTTTGCCCTTTTAGTTGGTTTACTTAAAAGTGATATTACAGAAATAAAAAGTAAAAATAAAAATGCACTTATGATGTATATTAATAGAAGACTAGTAAATAGTTTTGTTCAATATTACCTTTGAAGGACTGGACGAGCTTGACAAAACATTTGCAATAGAGTTATGAGATATGGTGTTTTGAGAAACAATAGTTACTATTGTTGCAAATTATGTTTGCTCCCTTTGTTTCCTCATTCTTCTTTGATTTGGTGTTTCCCCTATCAAATTGATCTTTTTGCCCTTAACATTATGACATTTTTTATGGCAATTATCACAATTTGCTAGCCCATTTACCTTTGAAACTTTATATGGATTCCTATTCTCATCCGGTGCCTTTTTCCTAACCTTCTTAAGCCTTCCTCGAGGTTGAAACACAATTGGTGCTTCAACTAGAGTCAAATTGGTTTGAGTCCATTCATCCTTGCTTGGCATTGGATGTATCGTATGTTTATATGTTTTCTTGGTGTAGCATTCATCTTCACATTCCTTTACTTCTCCTTATTCATGAATATGCAAACCACAACATGTTTACATAAAACACCAATAAGGTTTTATCTCTTACATGAACAAGTTCTTGAAGCTAAATCTATAGTACATGACTTGTTGAAGTTCACCTCATATACTTTCTTTTTAGATGGAGTGATCAAATAATTCTTACTTTGTACCTTACGTTTCTCAAGTCTTTCTTGTATAGTAAGAGTAATTAGGCTTCATATTTTTCCATACCCACCCTCTTAACATATATTCTTTTCATTGGCTTTCTCCTAATCCCCTCTAACATTGATATAATTCGCAAAAATTTGATCTTGTCCAATAGTGAGGAGTATTGTTCATCAACCATCGATAAGACTTACATTTGTCCATCCTTTTAAGCATTTTCATTGCCTTTTCCCTTCCCTTTATAGTTGAAGCACTCACAGTTGCCCAAAAGTATCTTTATATGCTTCCCATTTAAAACTCTATTTGAAATTTTCATACAAATTCTTTATACAGTGTTCTACACTTGGCCATAATTCATCAAATGATTATTGTAAACCCTAAATAAAAACAAAACAAAACAAATTACATGAATATAAAGATAAAAAGAATTATCCTATTTGACAATTCTACTGATCAAAAGTAAATACCCACTCTTTCTCTTTTGGATTCCCTATGTCATCAAACAATACCTTCAAAAAGTAAGTCCAAGTCTCTCTTGATTTTTACTCAAAAATACTATGGAAATTAACACCAGATTTTCATTTCCATCCTTGCTAATGGGAATTAGCAAATGACCACCAAGACTAGTCTTTAAATGTGTCTCATCTAAACCAATTATTGGTATGCAATATACCTTAAACCCTTCTTTCAAAGCATGAAAACTTTGATACAACCCTTGAAACTTAGAGGCATCATATTGGGTATCACAACCACCATAATTGGTGGTTGTGGCTTAGTTAACATTTTAACAGTTCTCCTTGGATTAGCTTTCTAGATCATTTCACAATAATCCCATTGTAATCTCCTTCTATAATGTCCAAAGCTTTACTTTTTGCCTTATACAAAGTTGATTTGCTAATCTCACATCTTGATTATCTCGATATTCTGTTTTAAAGAGATGAAACATTTTGCTTTGGATCCTTCTGAAATGTTTCTAAGTATCTTACTGACAAGAACTTTGCGTATAAGGTTGAGCATCAGGCGGTTTAGTCGGTTTCAATTGTGAAAGAGGCCATAACTGATCAAGTTGATTGGGGTGGCAGAACTAACCACCATGGACAAAGCAAAGAGAAAAATTGGCCAAACTATGACTAACCACGATTGAGAAACACCAACCTTACATAAGTAACATTGTTGAATTGAAGTAAATGTGTTAGCTTTAATAGCTTGAAAATGATTATAGTTTTGACATGACCAAAATGATCAAAATTTCTTGTCTAAGTGATCCTTGAATAACTTGAGTGATCCTTGAATGCTTTTGATATGTTTTTATGTTTCTTTACTTGATTAACATTTGAAGTTGTTTTGTGAAAGGAAACATTGATTCTTGCAAAAATGGAGTACTTAGACAAGTTTTTGAACGTTCAAGAATCGATTCTAAAAATCAAGAAGTTAATTCTTACAAGTTTAGGTGCACAAAGAATCAATTCTTGGAAAGGTAAATGTTGATTCTTGAAGCTAGAAGAACTAATATCTAGAGAAGAAATAACTGATTCTCAGGACAATAAGAACTGATTTCTTAAGAATGAAAAATTGATTCTTTAAAAGTAGAAAACTCCAAACCAAAGAAAAATCGACTGTGAGACCTCGACCCCTATAGGCCCGTAATTAGGTGTAGACGCGATAAACCGGATCAGGCGTAATTTCATCATTTCCTTAGTGAACCCCTAGAAGTATGCTTTCAAACAATATTAAGGCCTAAGTAGGCCTAAGGCATAAATGAATGATGAAAATAAGGGCAAATGACGAAGAAAATAAAAATAATGATGATTTCCAAGGTAGGGGCAAAATGGTCATTTTTCATCTCGAGTCAAAATTTTTAAGTTTTCGTGAACCCGAGTATTTCTAGACTATTATGGACCTTGTCCCAGTGTCAAAAGAGTAGAAAGATAGTACAAAGGATTAGAGGAGAACAAGCTAACTTGTTAAGGGCATTTTCGTAATTTAAGTGGAGTTGAAAAAGCTTGAGCTATAAATATCATCTTCCAGCAGCTTCTTCTCACATTTCCAGCAGCTTCTTCTTCTTCTTCCTTCTTCCCTCTCACGTTTCTTCATCCTCCATGGGAGTTCTCTTCAAGCTTTTATAACTCTCTTAAGCTAGCTCCACTTTTTATGCTTTTGTGTGCCCTTTCATAGAACCTTTGTGCTCTTTCACTCTCTCACTTTAAAACCCTTGAAAAGTCTTACTTCCATATTCTCTCTCACTAGTTAGGTGTTTTAGAGAGAGAGAAAGAGGGAGTTTCTATAATAGCTTGAAAATTATTGGAAAGAATTTCAAATTTACAAAGCTACCAAGGTGAGTAGTGACTTAAAATTTATTTTTAGTTGTTGATAATATCTAGTAATTTGATTTGTGAGTGTTATTGTTGAGATTGTTTAATCATTTTTAGTGTGACTAGAGTAATGCAAATAATAACCATTTAATGGTGGTTGAAAGCTAGTACGAATGATTAGTAGAACTCAATTTAGAAAATAGCTTTGGAATAGTATTAATGCCAAGTTGGGTTGATGGTGATAATGCTAATGTGATGATAGATTCCAACGAAGCCCCACCACCCCATTTGGACCATTAGAAGAAGTTGGAGTTGACTAAAGATTTAATGAATACTGGTGAATGAACTTGCATTTCAAAATTTCTTTGGAAATGTAGATGTATTTTGGGTGAAACATTTGAATGATTTTATCCAACTTTTCTCTAAAAATATACCTAGGGAACAAGCCTTTGGTGAAATGTTTCTATCTTGTGAAAATGTGCCATATAAATGGTTCATATGTTATCACAATATGTTGATATGTATAATATGCATTGGATGTTCCTTTTTGTGTGATAATGATGACCCGGCTATGTGCGTGTGGGAGTGCATATGAGCTGATGATGACCCAACTATGTGTAGAATGGGAGTGCACAGGAGCTAATGATGACCCAACTATGTGCGAGTAGGGAGTGCACATGAGTTGATGATGGTGGGATGGTATACATGATGATGTATATATATAAGTATGTGTTTTATAGAAAGTTCATGAGTATGGTATATAGTTGTAATACATGTGAATCTTGCATGTTAAACCTTGGAAATTTCTAAGCATGTTCAAGTTGATCTTGTCTTTGCAACTAAATGGCCTTTTCTTGAGAGAATGAAAACTTGTTATTGGTGTCCTGTTTCTCGCTGTAGCGAAAAACTCTCGGGTTTGGAAGGTTACATTGGCTTGATTCTCGCTGTAGCGAGAAACTTTATGTTTTGCCGCCTGAATATTGCTGCAGGGAGAAACTTTCTGTCTAGAATGCTATCTTGTTGGTTGCTGCCCTATTTTCCATTTCATTAACACCACAGTTGATCATGGACTCCCAACGTTAAGGGATTTATTTAATTAAGTTTGAAAGGAGGGGTTGTGGAGAAAAACCCTCGGCCAGTTGAGAAACCTTCGTCCAGCTGATAATTTGAGCCCAAATTTCACTGCAGCAAAAAGTCATTCTCGCTGCAGCAGAAACATTGCAACGAGGACCCGTCGTTTCATTTGACTTGCTTGAATATTACTAAAGCTTTTATTCTTCAAATTCTTTGTTATGTATGGATCTTTCATTATCAAGGGATTAACTCATTAATGGTTTAATGAGGGGTTTTAATAAGAACCAAAATAAATTGCATTGTTTTTGAAATTAGTGCATCATGATTTCTTTAAATGTTCCTTATCGTTTGCTTGTTCCCTTCTTTTGTTCACTCACTGGGTTTATACTCACCGTTTTCAACTTCATGTTTTCAAATCAGGAGGCAATCGGTAACTAGGTCCAGGTGTCCTTGTAGATTCGTTTCCTTAGTAGGTATCTCGGCATTCAATAGCTGAATTTTTGCCGAGTCTCTCTGCTGGAAGTCAAGTATCCCTTTTTGTTGTGTATAGACAAACCCGATGTAAATTATTAAGATATATGTTTTAGACAATGTATGTATATTTGATCAGAAATGCCACTACGAGATGGCAATGGTTAGCATTATTTTGAATTGAAATTATGAAATGTGACTTTAATAACTTATGATGGAATGATGGACAGGTTATATAAATAGGCTTGCTTGGGATTAGTGGGCTACGTCCATTGGGCCCATGCGTCGGTCATGGCCCAAAATTTAGGTCGTGACACCGACATCTCAAAAAAGGAATCGATTCTTAAACTAGAAAAGAAGCCATTAGACATGAAAAAGACAACAAAAATGACTAGTTTCTCCACCAAATCATCCCTAACGGCTCCAAAGCTTCTTTAACTATGAAAGTGACTTTTCCAACACATTTTGGGTGAGAGAAGAGTTGAGAAAAAGATCATTTGATCAAGAATCAAATGAGATGAAGAAGAAGAGGAAAAAAAGAGAAAAATCAAGCTAGAGAAAGCCATTCATATTATTCTAAAAAAAAAGCTTGTGAGCTACCTTGTGCTTTAAATTCATTATGCTTTCACTCACATCTTTTGTAATCATTCTTTAGTTTTACTGAACTCTTCCTCCATATACTTATTAAGCTAAACCCACCTTCTAGAGGTATCATTTGCTTTCAGCTTGTAAGAGAGAAAGGTTATGCCTAAGCCTTCAAAAGACAGTGTTGTAAAAAGGTTACACCTAATCCTTGAAAAGGCAAGAGGTTACGTCTGATCCTTGAAAAGGCATTGTATGGGTTATGCTTCCTCCCATAAAAAGGCATTGTTATAATGGTCATACTTGAGCCTTGAAAAAGTATTTTTTATAGTGGATTACAAACTCCTTGATGAGGTAAGGAAAATGATGTAGGCGTCTATGGAGAAGGTTGAACTTCTATAAATGATTTGTGTCTTTTTTTTCTTCTCCTTATTCTTGAACTTGTGCATTTTCTCTTTACTATTCATGACTTCTTACTTGTGTGTTATACTTGGCTGTGAAGATATTTGAACATTTATTTTTGAACTTGCTTGTTCTTTAACTCAATCTTTAAATCACTTTTAACTCACTTTAAGATACTTATGCCTTTTACTTTGGTTGCTTTATTCTTTGATTTACTCCTCAATTTACTTTACACTTTTAATTTATGCACTTCACTTTGAAGAGTTTTTTTAGAGTCTATTTTCAACTTACTTGCTCATTTGATTTCCAAATTGTTTTTGACATGTTCTAAAGTAAGAGCAAGTTTTGAGAATGTTCCTTTTTCTCAAACTTATGCTTTTTACTTTGAAGAAATTTTGAAACTCACAGCTCACTCACTCTTCACTTATATACTTGTATGTTTTCACTTTATTGTGAAAAGATTTGAATCATTGTTTTCAATTTTTTTTTCACTCTTCAAAGGGTTTGAATATTTGTTGTTGAACTTCTTCTTTTACTCACTCCTCAAATCCTTTTTATTATGTTTGCATATTTTATTTTGAAAAGTTTTGAAAATTTGTCTTCAACTTGCTTGTTCATTTCTTTTGATTTGTTTCAAAGAGAAAACAAATTTGAAAAACTTGTCATTAAGCTTTAAAGTTCGATTTGTTAGAAATTTTTTTTATTGGAAATCCAATTCAGCCTCTGTCTTAGATATTTTCCTCATCATTATTGAGTTAATACATTCCTAACAGAATGGATTATGTTTAATATAAATTGGATGCTGGATGAATTTAACCAACTATATGGTGATGAATTTCCCTTATTATTGTGTTGATGTGATGTGAACTTGATGGATAAAAGAATGGTAGGAAAAGGAAACCAAAGAATGGCATTTTTGCAAAATTAAGCATGAAGGGTTGATCCTTAGTTAAAGAGGGTCAATTCTTAGAGGTGCATGGAATCTAGTTAGCTACTAGAAATGCCCATGATTGATCCTTGAGAAAGGGAAAATCGATCTCCACTTCACAACGTACTTGGATTCGCTTCTGGAATTGAATAGGATAGACCTTTATGGAAAAAAGGGTCGATCCTTACAAGATAAATACTCAAAAAACTTTTGGAAATACAAAGATCGACCCCTAAAGGCTAAAAGGTTGACCCTTACATGTTTAGGACTCAAAATTAGCTATTAGAATTCAGTAGGATCGACCCCCTAAGGTCAAAGGGTTGATCCTAGAAACCTTAGGCAAAAAATAAAGCCTAGGGATCGACCCTTAAGGTTTAAAGGGTTGATCCTTAGGCTCTAAGTCAGAAAAAAATAAAAAGACCTAGCCTTAATTTTTCCCTCATTTCTCACTTTCATCGACTTCTAAACACACTCTCTCACTCTCCAAACCTTCCTACAGCCTCCATGGACTCCATATAGCAAGGATTGAGCTTCCAACTTGATTTTTAGGTAAGATTTAGCTACTTTTGAAGTAAAAAATCATGGTTACAACCTAATTTGCATTTTCCATGAGTTTTAGCAAATACAACTCCATTAAGCTAAAGATTTTTGGGGGTTTTGCTTAGACCTGACAACTCGTGTATCCGTGTCTTATTCATGTTATATAAACATAAGGTATTAACACTTATTTGGGTAAATAGGAACACGGCACGATTAATTAATTGTGTCAAGATTTTAAACACATACACGAATACATTTAATCATTATGTAATACAACACAACAAGACTAGTACATGTATTAACCGTATTATATTAAATTTTATACGATACGATACGATTAATATGATTATATGATTTATTATATATTACATGATTAACACGACTGATATGGTTAATACATGATTTATACGATTAACACGATTAAAACGATTTAATTAAATAAATACAATTATAATATACTTCTATCATACAAATTTACCACCAAAAATAAAAAATATAATAATATTTATTAAATATTATGAAATTTAACATGACTAAATCCATAATCATCATCCACAATCATAAACCATAAAAAATTGAACAACAATTATACAATATCAACCATAGTTAAATTTAAATATACCACCATATAAATAATACCATAACCATATCAACTGTAATACAAAAAAAATTCAATGGTTAATAACTCTGCATCATAATTATGTCAAGCCATATCAACCTTAAACCAAAAAAAAAATAAAATTCAAAGTTTGATAATTATACACCATATATAATCATATCAAGCCATATCAACCTTAATACAACAAAATTCAAAGGTTAATAATATATACCATATATAACTGTTCAATTTTCTACCCACGCAAATATATCTATCGCAAAGATAATATAATGATCAGTAGAGTGTCGATCCCACAAGAAATTGAATTAATTCTTACTATTATTTACTAAAATTACATACTCTAATTTTATCCAAACACTAACAATTGAATTAAAAAGCAAAACTTAAAAACTAAAACTACTCTAAATTTACTTAGCAAAATTACTTTTCTAAACTTGATTGACTTTTAGACCAAGATTATGATATCCCTCGGTACTTTATATGATTATTGTCTCTCTCTTTTAACTTAGCTTAATGGATTAAATTGCTAACTTAAAGTCCTCAATTATCTACAAGTCTCTATCGAATTTCTCATAAAAATATCTCTCATAATTAATTTACTATATGTCTATGAAAATTAAATTAAAGACAGATTCATTAAGTTCATGCTTTAATTTTGGCTACATATGGCTTATAGGTGTATGCCTATCCTATATGCAAATCAAACCATCTAATCAACTAAGTGTATTTGATCATACACTATTCTATTCAAGGTCTACCTTAATCTCCTTCGTCAAGATTTATTCTAGGTTTCTAATTCAATCTAATTGATGGTCAATCAACTATAAGCATTATGAACAAAATAGAATAAACAATTAAAATCCATTAAACATAAGCAAAAGAGAGATAAATGAATCAGATTACGTATTGAGTTTAATCATAATCTTCGATAAACAATTTAGCCCCCCATCAAGTCACACGTGATCATCAAATTAAAGTTAATCATCAAAACCAAAACCAATAAAATAAAATAACAGCAAACAGATAAAAGGAAACCAAGAGTTGAAATCTTGATCTCCAAATCTTCTTGAATTCTTGAATTTCTTTTTAAGCTCCAATGAGACTTTTCTTTAATGATTTTGTGGCTTGATTTTCAGCTCTCAATCTGGTGTTTCGTTCCCTTCTCAAAAACTCCTCCGAAAGCTTATTTTTATAGGACATTGAAGTTAGGCCAAGTTGGGTGAAGAAAGAATTCAATTTCAATAAGGATTTCCTCATCAAACTACGTGAGCTGCAGCCTTGACCAATTAATTAGCAAAAATCGTAATTGCTCTAGGATTGCTACAATACTTCAACTTCGATAAGATTTTTGACCATTTTCTAGGTCGAAATGGGCAAAGTGATAAACATGAAAGTTGTAGCTTTTTCTCTTAGATTTCCAATGGTTTAAGAATCTTCTCATTTGGAGTTTTGTGGAGAGAGAGAGAGTTATAGTCAAAATACCGAAACATATGTAGCTGAGGTCTACACCTCAAAATTGCTCTCCTTCCATTAAAATTCTTCCTCCATTAAACCTACAAAAGCACAAATAAATCAATAACAATCTATCTTAATCACATTAACACCAAATGAAATATGAAATTAACTAACATTAGATTGATTGACCTAAATTAATTAACTTAAAATAATTAAATAAAATCTACTAATTTCTATGCATTAGTACAAGAACTAAGCCAAATTAATATTAAAATTAAGCCCAAATAACACTATAGCAGAGAGTTATCACACCTCTAAACTTAAGAATTTGCTAGTCCTCGAGCAAAGTGTACCAACTCAATATAGTTACTAAGCCCAAATAAATTTTAAATAGCGAAAACAAAATAAATATAGTTATTACTACTACTAGAGATAAAGTGTACAAGCTCAATGATTCCCCATAATTTCCTCAAAAGTATATTTATCAATCATTAACTTAAGGAAAAATATAAGTATCATTCAAATTCATGTTTTAATTCCAATGCAAGTACATTCTTGAATGGATTTTCATGTGTGTGTGTGAATTCTTTTACCAAGAATATCATGACTTCCAAATGAGTTTATGCCAACACAAATTTTAAATTAGTATTAAAACACAATAGGTTTACTTTTCATCTCTCTCTTTGCTAATGTAAACTAATACAAAGTTAGGTATCAATAGGACTTTATAAAGCTTGTAATGTATGGCTAGGGTCTAGGTAAGATAAAGGATAATAATGTGGTTCAAATCACCCTAAGCACATAATCATTCTAAGACCTAAATAGAGAGCTCTATTTTCATTCTCCAAGTACACCATTGTTTTTCTCAATTTCACATCCCCAAACTTATTTTCTTTGTATTGTAGGTAGTGGGGTGATTTTTAATATTTTGAACTTTTTTTTCATCAACATTACCTTTCCACCTTTTTTTAACATTTAGCTCAATCTATATTTCCTAAAACAATATACATGCTTAGGAGTGAGGGTTGTAAAATTGAAAATTTTATTTTAAGGCTAAGCTCAATTGTTATTTAGTTAGATAAAGAAAATTAAAATTAGGCTTAAAGGTGTACACTAGAGATAAGGATTTAATAAGGTTGGTTTTTTAGGCTCAAATAGTCCAAAGATGGCCTAAATCATGTCCTTAACTAAGTATTGTCTAGGATTTTGCCTCGAGAGAGAATCAAGCAAATTTTAGAATTCATGACATAATCTAAAATTCGCATCAATATAAACCTTCTCTAGATATTCACAATAATTCAAATTAAAAGATATTGTGCTCAAAATTGTGGAAATCACATCTTAACAATGATACTTAACAAAAGAATTTAGTATGAATCCAAACAAAAACCTTATTCACCAAAAGCTAAGAATTCAAGACAACTAGTTATCATTATTGGATAGAGAAATCATTGAATATTGACACAACTTTATTTTAGATTCCTAAGATTTGAACAAGTAATAAATTAATTTACTAGCTAATCCTAAATTAGTTATAAATCTAGATACACATGCAAATAAAACTAAATCTAAAACTTCCACAAAATATTTATCATCAGAAAAATAAATTCACCCCCCAAATTTAAACTAAACATTATCCTCAATGTTAGAAAAAATAAAAGAAAGGTAAATAATACTCCACTGACAATTGGATGAATTTGGTGAACTCTAGTTCTCATCTTCGTCTCCATCATCCTCTGCCTCATTGGCACCACTAGGAGGATTTGGTACTGGTGGCAAAGTAGACATATCCATTCCCATAAAAGCACTATAAGCTCGAAACATGTGGTCCATATGTTGATTACATTGGGTCTGATAAGTCTTGTGTTGCTCAAACTAGTTCCCAAGTTATTCAACTAAGTGCTCAAGGTTCTCAATTCTTTGAGTCATAGATAGTTGTTAGTGTCTTGGTCGAGAGGGTGAAGGATGGTGTGTAGAAGAAAAACTACCCCTACTAGAAGTTTGAGATTGTTTAAGGATGAAATTGAGATCAATGGGAAGTTTAGGGTGCAACAACTCCTCACTAGCATCCTAATTTACACCAACTTGCTTGTACAAAGTACTAATCAAAGAAATGAACCATAAGCCTTCACGTTTTGATTGTGCAGTGTGAGTCATGGCTTTGTACATTATGCAGCCAATATCAATTGTGCGTCCTGTCATGATTAAATGAATGAGGATGGCTCAATCTTTTATGACATCACTGAGATGTGTGGTAGGAAGTAATTTGGAAGTCCTAAAATATAACCATATCTTAGAAGTTGGTTTCATCATAGTCCTTTTAAATGAAACTGGTGCATTATTGAAAAATCACCATTGAGCACCTTCTTCACAGAGTATATTAATGATATCATCCTAATTATCATGCTCAGCCAAATATTGACCATATCCATCATTTTCAATATCAAGAGTTTCATAAAATTCATTGATGGCGTGGCATGAGAATGGAACTAATTTACCTCGCATAAAAACAAAATCATAAGTAGCTTAAACAGTGTTAACATAAAATTCTCTTACCATAGTGATATTCACAGCTACGAGCGAGGCACAAAATTTTTGCCAATGGTTTCCATTAATCATTGGTTGAAGGTCAAGGTGTGTAATCAACCCTTGATCCAGTCCTTGTTCAGGTATTGCAATTCTGTTGGCAAGAGAACTGGCGTGTCTAGCCACAACATCAGTTGACATAAACCTAGTATGACCGAATGACCCACTGAAATTTTGTCTTGCTCGTTTGGGTGCCATTCTCAACTTTCTTGATATTTAGAGTAAAAGTGTTGAAAATAAGTGTGGAAGGGAAAAGATGGACATGGGTAATTGGTACGAAGAAACAAAAATGCAAGGGAAATAATTGTAAAGGGAAAAGTAGAAGAGAGACAAAAGGAATGAGTGAGAAGAGAGGAGTGAAAGGTGTGGAAAATTGCACTAAGAGAGAAGGGGTAAGTGAGTTAAAGGCATGGAAGGGTTTATATATGGGAGGTGAGGGCTTACTTATTGTGGCAGCCCAAATAAATGGAGAGGGGTTGGTTTGGGTAGTAGGCTACCCATTATTGGCAACCCACATAAGGGGGGGCTACAGCTCGTGTCCTTAAGAAGCCGTTAGGCCACAACTTTCCTTAGGGGAGCTGCGGCTTCGAGCAAGGTTCTCTCTCTTTTTCTTTTTATTGTGAGTTGCCCAAAGTTAGCAGCCCACAAAACACGAGGTCGCGACCTACCCCTAGTGAACGTTGCTAACCTTGTTCCCTAAAGTCGTGAGATTGCGGCCTCACTTAGTGGGCTCCATGGCTTGAGTTGGTTCATTTCGCTAGGCCGTGGCCACCGCTTGAGGATGTCTCGGCTTACCCGTTCTTTAGTTTTTATTAAAAAGAGGGTCGCGACCCATGTCTTGGCAAGTTTGAGAGGCCACGACCTACCCTAATGGGAGCCACGACTTACCCCCTTAATTTTTTTTTGAAAATGGCTGTACATACCTGTAAAATAAAAATAAATTGTTAACAATTTGTACCAATAAGAAAATAAATAAATGAAATTATCTTAAAGGAATTAAATTAAGTTAGAATGCTTGGGTTGCCTCTCAAGAAGCGCTTGATTTATAATCGTCAGGTTGACTTTCTTTAATTTAAATTCCATTGATAACCGTGATTGAGGACCTTTGACGATCGAAATTGCCACCCCAATAGTGGTTTAATTATTGCCCGTTCACTTTGAAGGTTGATTTATCATCAACTACCTCCACTGCTGCACGAGGGTATACTCATCACAGTGAAAGGTCCAAACCAACGAGATTTCAGCTTTCCAAGAAATAATCTTAAACGAGAATTGTATAAGAGCACATGTTGGCTTGGCTCAAAACTTTTCCTTATGATTTTTTGATCATGCCATCGTTTCATTTTCTCTTTGTAGATTCTTGCAATCTCATATGCATCTTGAAGAAATTCATCCATCTCATTGAGTTGCAAAAGATGCTTTTCTTCGGCTGTTTGAAGAACAAAATTAAGCTTTTTAATTGCCCAATATGCCTTGTGTTCAAGCTCAACTAGAAGATGGCAAGCCTTTCCAAACACCAATCTATAAGGAGACATCCCAATTAGAGTTTTATATGCAATCCTATAAGCCCATAAAGCGTCATCCAATTTTTTGGACCAATCTTTTCTATAAGGACAAACAATCTTCTCCAAAATTCTTTTAATTTCTTGATTTGAAACTTTAGCTTGGCCACTCGTTTGAGGATGATAAACAATGGGTATTTAGTGCTTGCCACCATATTTGGCCAAGATCGCCTCAAAATTTTTGTTGCAGAAATGAGTCCCTTCATCACTAATTATGGCTATAGGTGTACCCAAAACATGTGAAGATGTTCCTTTGTAAGAAGTTTATCACTACCTTAGAGTCGTTCCTTGGCAATGCAATAGTTTCAACCCATTTAAAGATATAATCAATAGCATCCAAGATGTATTCATTATTGAAGGATGGAATGAATGGACCCATAAAATCAATTCCCAACAAATCAAAAATTTCAACTTTCAGGATGTTGTTGAGAGGCATCTCATGTTTTCTAGATATATTGCCCATTCTTTGACATCTATCTCATCTTGCAACAAAATTATGAGCATCTTTAAAAAGAGAAGGCCAGTGAAAACTTGATTGTAGAACCTTTGCAATAGTTCATTTCCCCCATAATGTCCTCAATAATCAGATGAATGGCAATGATGAAGAATATTTTCAAATTATTCTTCTAGAACACACTTTCTAATGATTTGATCTCCACTATACTTGTAAAGAAAAGGCTTATCCCACATGTAGTATTTGACATCATGCAAGAATTTCTTCTTTTGTTGAGAATTAAATTTAAGAGGGAAGAGTTTACTCACTAGATAATTCACATCATCAGCATACCATGGAAAATTTTTCTGCTTCTCTATATGAAACAATTGCTTATCAAGAAAGGTCTCATTGATCACTGTTGAAATCCTAACTTGATCTCCATTCTCCATTCTAGATAAATGATTTGCCACTTGATTTTTTATACCTTTCCTATCTTGAATTTCCAATTTGAATTCTTGAAGCAAAAGTACCTATCTTATTGAGCGTGGTTTTGCATTATTTTTCTCAATCAAATATTTAATAGCTCATGGTCAATGTAAACAATGACTTTAGTGCCAACAAGATAAGATTGAAATTTATCAAAAGCACAAACAATAGCAAGCAACTCTTTTTCAGTTGTGGTATAATGTGCTTGAGCCTCATTCAATGTTCTGCTAGCATAATAAAGAGGATGCAAAATCTTCACTTTTTGTTGGCCCAAAATTGCGCCAACTACATAATCACTAGCATTACACATTAGTTTAAAATGAAGATTCCAATCAGGAACAATGATAATAGGGGCAGAAATTAGTCTCTTCTTCAATTCAATAAAAGCATCATGGCAAGCATCATCAAAATTAAAAGGAGTATCATTTTCTAGCAAATTACAAAGTGGTTTAGAAATTATAGAAAAATCTCTAATGAATCTCCTATAAAATCCATCATGTCCTAAAAAACTAGGAATGCCCTTAACAGAGGTGGGAGGTGGAAGTTTTTCAATTATTTTGATTTTTGCTTTGTCTATTTCTAAACCTTACTAGAGACTCGATGGTCTAAGACTATGCCTTTTTACACCATAAAGTGACATTTTTCCTAATTTAAAATTAAATTATTTTCTTCACATCTCTTAAATACTCTAGTAAGATTAAATAATCATCAAAATTATTCCCAAAAACTGAAAAATCATCTATAAATACTTCCAAAAACTTTTCAACCATATTAAAAAAAATTACCATTATGCATCTTTGAAAAGTGACTGGAGCATTACAAAGTCCAAAAGGCATTCTACAAAAAGCAAAAGTTCTATAAGGACAAGTAAAGGTGGTTTTTTCTTGGTCTTCAAAAGCAATGACAATTTGATTATAACCAGAATAACCATCCAAAAAGCAATAAAAATTCCTACCTACTAGTCTATCAAGCATTTAATCAATAATAGGTAGTGAAAAGTGATCTTTCCTAGTAGCTTTGTTCAATTTTCTATAGTCCACAAATACTCTCCATCTAGTCACAGTTCTAATGGGAATGAGCTCATTATTTTCATTAAATACTACAATCATACCTCTTTTATTAGGAACACATTGGACTGGACTTACCCATAAACTATTAGAAATAAGATAGATAATACCTGCATCTAGCAACTTAATAATTTTTTTCTTTACTAACTCTTTCATGATTGGATTCAGCCTTTGTTGATGCTCAATGGTTGCTTTATGATTTTTTTCTAAAAGAATTTTGTGCATGCAAATTGATGGACTAATTCCTTTGATGTCATCAATGGTCCACCTAATTACTTTTTGGTAGTCTCTTAAAACTCGAAGGAGTTTATTTTCTTGTTCATTAGAAAGAGAAAAAAAATTATTGGTAATGTAGAAGAATTTCCCAAAAAAACATACCTTAAATTATTAGGCAGTGGTTTAAACTCAAGTGAGGGAGGTTTTTCAATGAAAGGCTTGATTGGTGAAGTTATAATTGATAATTCCAAACACTCAAATTGGGATTTCGGGAGACGTGATGGGGCATCAAGATGGTTAGCATATTCAAGAACTTTTTATTAATAATATCACATGACGAATTCAGAGAAGTTTCCAGTGGATCATGATTATTTGAGAAACATTCATTATGTTCATTGGAAAATTTTAAAGCTCTAAAAATACTAAATGTTACCTGTTGATCCTCAACCCTTAAAGTAAGCTTACTTTTTTCCACATCAATTAAAGCTTAAGCAATTCTCAAGAACGGTTTTCCAAGAATGATTAGTATTTCACGATCTTCTTCCATATCAATAAGAATAAAATCTATTGAAAAAATGAGCTTACCAACTTTTATCAAAACATCTTCCACAATACCATAAGGATAGGTGATGGATTGATCAGCAAGTTGTAAAGTCACAAAAGTTAGCTTAATCTCTTCCAAACCCAATTTTTTATAAATGGACAATGGCATCAAGTTTATATTTGCACCTAAATCATATAAAGCTTTAGCAAAACAAAGAGCACCAATAGTGCAAGGAATAGTAAAACTACCTGGATCTTTAAGATTTGGTGGAAGCTTATTCTGAATAATGGCACTACACCCTTTAATAAGTGCAATAGTTTCAAATTCACCCAATTTTCTCTTTTTAGATAGGATGTCTTTCAAAAATTTAATATATCTTGGCATTTGTTCTAGAGCTTCAACAAAAGGAATATTAATATGTAACTTTTTAAACACATTAATAAATCTCTGGAATTGTTTGTCAAGTTTTTCTTTCTAAAATCTTTGAGGAAAAAGTGGTGGAGGTGTGGGACCAAATTTTAATTGTGATTTTTCTTCTTTTGAATTTTCAGTAGATTGTTCAACCATAATTTCTTTTTCAACATCTTTTTCAATTTCTTTCTTATCAGATTGAATTGAAGTTTCAAAATTTAAAGCCTTATTACTTACCTCTTGACTTACCTTTTTCCCATTGCGAAGATTGATTGCCTTACAATCTTCCTTACCTTTTCTTCTTAGATTGGGCTCAGAATCACTTGGTAAGGTGCCATGAGGTCTGTTATTTAGAACATTAGCAAGTTGGCCCACTTCTATTATTTAGAGCATTAGCAAGTTGGCCCACTTGTGTCTCAAGATTTCTTATTGATTTTATTTGACTTTGAACGAATGCATTAGTCTTTGTCATGTATTGCATGCACATCTCTTCTATTGAAGGCTTTTTTTTTAGCATGGGGACTCTAAATGGAAATGCATGAGGAAAGTTTGACTTAGATGCTGATAAAGACCCTTGGTTGTTATTCCATGAGAAATTAGGTTGATTCCTCCAACCAGGATTATAAGTGTTGGAATAAGGATTATTCTGTTGCTTATTTTCAACAAATTGACAAGATTCAGAATAGATGGGACAATTGTCATTGAAATGTCATTCTCCACAAAATTCACACATCACAAAGGGGTTCTGAAAAACATTAACACTCAGTTTATCTATTTTCTTTGTAAGAGAAGCCAATTGTGTAGGTAAAGTATTCATCACATCCAATTCATGAATTCTAGCAATTTTTCTTGTACCCAATCTTTCAAATGGCCATTGATAGTTATTGGAAGCCATCTCTTCAAGTAAATCATAAGCCTCATCAATGGATTTACTCATGAGTGCACCTCCAACGGCAGCATCAATGGTAGTTCTAAAAGGTCCCAGCACACCATTATAAGAAGTCTAAACTTGCAGCCACTTAGGTAACCTATGGTGAAAACACTTTCTTATCAAATCCTTATAGCTCTCCCAAGCTTCATATAGTGATTCAAAATCAAATTCCATGAAAGAAGTGATATCATTTCGCATATTTGTTAACTTAGCAAGTGGGAAGTATTTTGCTAAGAATTTTTTAGCCAAATCATCCCAAGTATTATTAGAACCATCAAGAAGCGAATTTAACCAACTATTTGCTTTATCTTTCAATGAAAAAGGGAATAGTTTCAATTTTATGGCATCATCAGTAACACCATTAGCCTTGAATGTATCATAATTTTTTAGAAAATTTACAATATGAGCATTTGGATCATTATTAGGCAAACCTCTAAACTAAATAATAGCCTGAATCATCTGAATGATTGATAGCTTATTTTCAATATTGTTGGCTTGAATAGGAGGTCTTCAAATACTAGAGTGGAGATATTGTACTCATGTGATAGCATGATCCCTTAAAGAATTGGTCTCTTCCTCTTGTTAATCAGCCATTTTTTACTTAGAGCAGAAACTTTTTTATTTTTCCTCCAAAATCTTCGAAAGGTCTTCTCGATTTCTGGTTCTAAAAAAACAATATCCAAATTTCGGGCTTTTCGCATACAACGACCAAAATTACGTAAAAAATTAAAACAGAAGAAAAGTCTGGATTAAAATTAAGAATGCTTAGTACTAATATTAACAAGAAAGAACTAAAAATAAACTTCTTAACAATGGCGCTAAAAACTTGTTATTCAATTTTCTACCCACACAAGTATAGTATTGCAAAGATAATATAATGATCAGTAGAGTATCGATCCCACAGGAAATTGAATTAATTCTTACTATTAATTACTAAAATTACACACCCTAATTTTATCCAAACACTAAAAATTGAATTTAAAAACAAAACTTAAAAACTAAACTACTCTAAATTTATTCAGCAAAATTAGTTTTCTAAACTTGATTGACTTTTAGACCTAAGATTATGATATCCCTTAATACTTCATTTGATTATTGTCTTTCTCTCTCTCTCTCTCTTAACTTAGCTTAATGAATTAAATTGCTAACTTAGAGTCCTAAATTATTTACAAGTCTCTGTCGAGTTTATCATAAAAATATATCTCCTAATTTATTTATTATATGTTTATGCAAATTAAATTAAAGATAGATTCATTAAGTTTGTGCTCTAATTTAGGCTACATTTGGCTTATAGGTGTATGTCTACCCTACATGCAAATCAAACCACTTAATCAACTAAGTGTATTCAATCATACGATATTCTATTCAAGGTTTATCTAAATCTCCTTTGTCAAATTTTAACCTAGGTTTCCAATTCAATCTAATTGGTGGCCAATCAACTAAAAGTATTAAGAATAAAATAGAATAAACAACTAAAATCCATCAAATATAAGCAAAAAAAAGATAAATGAATCAGATTACGTATTGAGTTCAATCATAATCTTAGATAAGCAATTTAGTTTCCCATCAAATCACACATCATCATCAAATTAAAGTTAATCATCAAAACCAAAACCAAGAAAACAAAATAACAACAAAAAGATAAAAGTAGCCCAAGAGTTGAAATCTTGATCTCTAAATCTTCTTGAAATCTTCAATTTCTTTAGCTGTAATAAGACTTTTCTTTAATGATTTTGGGGCTTGATTTTCAACTCTCAATCTAGTGTTTCATTCCCTTCTCTTAAAGTCTTTCGAAAGGTTATTTTTATAGGCCTTTGAAATTAAGCCAAGTTAGGTGAAGAAAGAATTCAATTTCCATCAAGATTTTCTCATCACACTACATGAGCTGTGGCCTTGACCAATTAATTAGTAGAAATCGTAACTGCTCTAGGACTACTACAGTACTTCAAATTCAATAAGATTTTTTACCATCTTTCAAATTGAACTGGGAAAGTGGTAAACATAAAAGTTGTAGCTTTTTCTCTTAACTTTCCAATGGTCTAAGAATCATCTCATTTGGAGCTCTATACAGAGAGTTATGGTCGAAATACCAAAATATATATAGTGGAGGTCTGCACCTCGAAATTGCGCTCCTTCTTGAATTAAAATTCTTCCTTCATTAAACCTACAAAAGCACAAATAAATCAATAACAACCTATCTTATTCACATTAACACCAAATTAAATATAAAATTAACTAAGATTAGATTGACTCATCTAAATTAACTAACCTAAAATAATTAAATTAAACCTACTAATTTTTATGTATTACTACCAGAAGTAAGCTAAATTAATATCAAAATTAAGCCCAAATAACTCTATATCAAAGAGTTATCAATAATCATATCAAACCATATCAACCTTAACACAAAAAAGTTCAAAGGTTGATAACTATACACCATGGATAATCATATCAAGCCATATCAACCTTACCACAAAGAATTTCAAAGGTTGATAATTGTACACTATAACCATGTCGACATTGCCACATTCTTATCACCACAACTTATTTATGAAATACAAACAATATATCAATAAAATTGGGTCAAAATACAAAAATGTATATAAACTTTAAGATCTAATTTAAACTTTAGTAACCTTTCAATCAAGATCATTCTAATTCGACAGCAAAAAAACATTGTGCTGATATAACATCTTCTTTGCTCATAGTTGTGTTCATGATATCCTCAGTAATCTCACTTAAGTCTATGTCTGTAGATTCTACAAAATAAAAATATGTACTAATCCATGAACATTATTTCTACTTGAAAGTTGAAACCTTAAAAGTGATTGTAACTATAGGAGTACTGGCTCGTTATAGGTAAGATGACGTAAATGAGATATTGCATTCCTATGGTTTGTTGTAGCTATGATTGATGTAAGTTATGTAAAAATGTGTAATGATTATATAGAGGTATGGAAAATACTAAATTGTGATGAATGGAACCCACTATAAGGGGTGTGAATGAAAGGTTAATATTGTCACCAAAGGTAAGGTGTTGATACTTAAAAGAAAAGGAATCTCTTGTTTTCTGCTCATAAATGTTTTGTATATGGGACAACAAAATTGTTTATCCAAATGATTGAATATTTCAGATTTAAACTACATTTAAGAGAAATGTTTTGAAATGATGATTATTGAGCATGAAAGGAACTATACGATATTTTATGAATCTCATGTTGTTTTCAAAAAGTAAGTTTTATTGCAAAACTCTACCCCTTGACTTGTCTTATTCCCATATTCACTCACGGAGTCCTTTGACTCACATGCTAGTTTTTTATTTTTTATTTTTTACAAATTAGTGAATAGAGGTTTATAGCAACTCGTGTCATGAAAACGGGATCCGTCATATCTTGGTAGGTGATCTAATGGCCACTTGAAGCCTAGAGAGTTGGGTCATGTTCCGTTAATGAGTCGTTCTTTGTTATCTTGTTTATAGATACTTGTTTATATTTGATTGTTAAGCCATTGAATGGCATTATGCTTATATAGCAATGTATAAATGATATGGATTATGGCCTAAGTGCCATATGAGCACCAAGGGTGCAATCCAATGTTGACTTGAAATGTATATATGCTTATGGATGTTATTAATGAAATGGGTTTACACATATTATCTTGAGAAGTTCCATAATTGTGTAAGGACACCAAAGTATGGATGCATGTATTGGTTGTCTGTAAAGCATTTAAAGATGATGATGGTGGCTAAAAAGCCCATTATGATTGAGTAATATATGAATGATGATTATAAGGCTAACTATGGCTTAATGGGCCATACCTATGTGGGATCTAGTCTCGATCATGATCCTCAAGAAACAAGATGTGACAAACTTAGTATCAGAGCTCTAGGTTCATAAAGTCCTAGGTTGTCATTGGTTGTCAGCACAATGTTTGGAGTCGTATATATAAATCTTGTTTTTGTTTTGTGTACCTGATCACAAACCGAAAACAAAAGACTCGTATATAATTCTTTATTTGTCTACCCGAGTTATGCTTAAGAATTATGTCTTGAATTACTATGAGTCTATAAAGTTGAGTCATATAGTATATGATTGCTTTTGTCTAAGTGAGATATGCCGACTAAGACACAAGCTAGTGCTTAAGGCGTGCTAGAGCCAAATGCTCCCGCTGAGACTACAGTAAGACCATGCACATCTACTATTAAAAGCCATAATAGACGCGACAGGGCCACCAATACAAGGAGTATTAATATCCCCACTAGTGGTCAAGTAGAGGGACATGCGCTCGAGGTAAAGATTGTACTCGTAGCTTAGGTTATTACTTTAGAGGACTTAGTTGCAAGTTTATAGTGAGTCAATCATATTATGAAGTTGCTTACTCAAGAGATATTAAAGTAGTGGTGATGGGTGAGGCCCACCCTATTGTACAAGCTTTTCCCGATATGCATAGTTAGAGTGATCAGCAACAGATTGTGCTAATTAAGATTATGTTTAAGGTTCAAATGTCTGAGTTTATGAAACTGAAGCCTCTTTCGTTCTCAAGACCAAATGTATCTACCAATGCATTGGAGTTTCTAGTGATATTGAGAGGATATGTTGAGTCCTTGGCTGCACCAGCATTCGTATGGTTGAATTCGTTGGATTTAGACTAGGTAGTGTAGCCCAGCAGTGGTATAGTACTGAGCTTAGGAGTAAGCCAACAAACTATTCTTCGATGACATGAGATTCCTAGATAGATTTATACCGATCAATGTACGAAAGGCTAAAGCATGCGAGTTTGAGCTATTAGTGCAGACATTTAGTATAACCATATAAGAGTACAATATTTGGTTTATTGAGTTGGCAAGGTATGCTCCATACTTATTAGCTAATGAAGAGATGCAGACCAAAAGGTTCGTGAATGGATTGGTGCACCCACTATTTAGGACCATAGCATTTTCAAAGTTCATTAGCTACTTTAAGGTAGTGAACTGTGCTAAAAAAGATAGAAATGAAGGATCAAAAAGATAGAGGAGATCGTGATAGGGCTAAAAAGGCCAAGATGGAGGGTCGTCAAGGCCAATAGAAAGGTTCATAACCATCCTAGTATGGGAGTAGTTCTAATGGCAATACTAGGAAGGATAAGAGTACTATTAAACCTCTTAGATAGCAAACTATTAGATGGTTTAGTAAGGATGGTTCACCATGTTTAATTTATGGTAAAAGGCACCAAAGGCAGTGTCTTTGAGATTTTACTTCATGCTATTCATGTGGATTATTTAGGCATTTCACAAGGGAGTGTCCAAATGGTCGACGATCACAAAAATCATCTTAGGGACAGACATAGCCAGCTTTGCCTTCCACTTCCATTATGGCACAGCCCATCAAAGGGACCAAGGGGAGTTAAGGGTAAAGGTGCTAACACTATTACTCAGGGCAGAACTTCAAGGTTAGGATGTAAAACATAAGGAACAGTTGGTTATGGTCAGGCTAGATTCTATGCTTTGACCCATAAGATGTACAGACATCTAATACAGTTGTCACAAGTATGCTACCCATCTATTTGACCTTAATGCTACACATTCTTTTTGTTAGCCTTGAGTTACATAATGTTTTAATTTGACAAAAATTGCATGATATTTTGAATTTAATGTCAAGCATTTGAAATTGTCTCAATCATATTTTTCATCCCTTGAAGTCGCAAAATTATTTGAAAAGCCATGCATCATTAGGAAATATGTCAAAAGCTTTCAAATAATAAATATTCAACTAAGTAAACAAAAAGCATACATGCCTTGAAATATTATTTAAGTATAGGAACAAGGCAAGGAATAAATAGCTTAAGAGAGGCACTAAAAAAGTTAAAGAATCCTGAAGACACAAGTCAAAAGTCAATCTTGGAGAAGCTCAAGACGATTCAAAAGTTGAAAAGTGGAAAACTTAAAGAATACAAAGCCATAGTCGACCCTAGTGTGTTTATAGTCGACCTTGAAATGGAAACCTCAAAAAATTGAAGAATTACACAGACATAGTCGACCCTGGCAAGCCTAATACATGAAAAAGAGGGAAAATGAAAGACATAGATGACCCTAACTTCACCATAGTCAACTACCTCAGCCCAGATTCACAAAAAACATGTTCTTGAGAATTGAATCTTGCAGAGGAAGGTTATCCTTGACTATGGAACCTTAATTTGAAAAATTTAAATAACATAGTTGACCATGAATGTTGTAGTTGACCCTCAAACTTCAACAATAGTAAGATTTAATTAAAACTTGTGTCTAACAACTCTAAAATTTATTCTAGCTATAAAAGCCACCCTTAAGTCATTTTGAAGATAAGAGGAGACTAGCACTCACTTGAAAAACCCTAAAGAGAAATCTTAAAGCTTAATTTCCCCCTTTAGCCTTCATCTTAGTCTTTCATCAAGCTTTAAAGAATCATTCACTTAAAAATCCTTTAGACTCGTTGCACCCAAGCTTAAACTTTTTATCACCCAATCTTTGTAGAGGCATTTTTTCTATACTTTGTACTCATCTTGTAAAGGTTATAGCTTAATCTTGAAAAAATATTTATAGGTTTATGGTTGACCCTACTTAAAACCATTATTGAAAGGTTCTGCTTGTTTTTGTGAAAAAGCATTGTAAGGGTTCTGTTTACTCTTGTGAAAAAGCGTTATAAGTGTAGTACCCCGTATTTTGATACGGTAGCTAATAAAGTTTACGAATGCCAATGGAGGTTAATTATTGAGTTAAAAAGGGTAACTCAGAAGTGAACCTATGAAATCTCGATCTCCATAGACACATAACTAAAAGTAGACGCGATAATGCGAACCAGGTGTAATTTCATAATTTCTCTTTGTGAGCTCCTACAAGTGGGTTTTCTTGATGCTATTAAGGTCTAAATAGGCTTAAGGAAGGAATAAATGATGTTTATGATGGTAAATAAACGAAAAAGATAAAAATAATGATAATTTTCAAGGTAGGGGCAAAATGGTCATTTTGCATCTCAAGTCTAAATTTTTATGTTTTCATGAACCCAAGTATTTCTAGACTATTATGGACCTTGTCCTAGTGTCAAAAGAGTAAAAGGTTGCACAAAGGATTAGAGGAAGACAAAGTCACCATGTTAAGGGCATTTTGGTAATTTATGTGAGAAATGGATAAACTTTAGATATAAATATCTAAAGCTCTAGCAATTTCCAGCAGCTTCCAACCATTTTTTCTTCCTTTCCCCTTTCACGTTTCTTCATCTCCATGGGAGCCTCCCTTAAAGCTTCCATAACTTTCTCTCTCTAGCTTTAATTTCATCCTTTTGAGCACTTTTTCATAGAACCTTTTGTGCTCTTTCACTCTCTCACCTTAGAACCCTTAAAAAGCCTTACTTTCATCTTCCTCTCACTAGCTAGACATGTAGAGAAAGAGAGTGATTTCCCTTGTTAGCTTGAAGAATTTTGAAAAAGAATTCAACTACAAAGACCATCAAGGTGAGTATAAGTTAAGGTCAAATTTCTTTAGTTGGTGATAATGACTAACAATGGGGTTTGTGAGTGTTTTATCATTGAGGTTGTTTATTCACTCTTAGGGTGACTAGAGTAGTGTGAATAACTAGCCATTTAATGGCAATTGGAATCTAGTTAGGAATAACTAGTGAAACTTGATTAGGAAAGAGCTTTTAGATTATATTAATACCAATTTGGGTTAGTTGTGATGTTGTGTGTGTATAGGTTCCAACAAGGCCTCACATGTCCATTTGGAGTATTAGTTGAGGTTAGAGTCAAGCAAAAGAATCAACAAGATCGATGAGTGAACTTGCATTTCAAAATTTACTTTGGGAGATGTAAATGTATTTGGATGAAACATTTGAATGATTTTATCCAACCTTTGTTTAAAAATGTATTTGGTCTCTATATTTGTATTTCACTAGAACATAAACTCATGGAGTTAAACACCTTAAATATGGTGTGTAATAACTCATATTTTCAACATGTTGCGTAACAAGTTTTTTTTTCAACATTGGCATATAACTTGGTCTCTATCTTTGTATTTCACTAAGACATAAACTCTTAGAATCAAATACCTTAAACATGGCATTAACAACTTTTTTTTCAACATAGCGTGTAACAATATTTTTTTGAACATGGTGTGTAACAATATTGTTTTTTAAACATGGCATGTAACTTGGTCTCTATCTTTGTATTTTACTATGACATAAACTCTTCGAGTTAAACACCTTAAACATGACGTGCAACAATTTTTTTTTAACATGGAATGTAACAACATTTTTTTTGAACACATGCACTTGAATATAAGGAGGTTTCATTAAAGGCATTTTTGTCCAAAAATCTTTTCTCTTGGCTAGAAACAGTTAAAATTAAAAAAAGGGTTACTTTTGAAAACACTTTATCTTTGAGGGTAGTGTACATAACACACATATTCTCCATTAACTAGTTTGAAGCACCATTTACTTTCTTTTTCTTTCTTTTCTTCTTAAACAAAAAAAAAATTATTGCTCATCTTAGGCATATCATATGCAATTTACTAAGTTACATACTTGCTTCATTTTCATATTATATATTTTTCATGGATCTACTTTCACATGTCATCTTTTGTAACAAAATATTTTATAAATATGTAATTACATTAGCATGATAATTAATATCATCATTAAAAAAATAAAAATCATACAAATAATCAACCACATAAAAATGAACAATAAAAAAATAAAAATAAACATCAGGGCCCGAGGAATCTTTTACCTAACTTGGACCATAATTGGCCTAAAAAGACTAGGTTAGGATGAGTTAACGAGCTAAAGCTTTCTAGGTTGGCTCCCCTCTTTTTTCACATAGGCTAGAATAGGCCTGCTTTAACAACTTGTTGTTGGCCCAATAAAGCACACCACTTGGTATGTAAAGAGACTTTATGAAACGGCGTTGTTTGAATGCCAATGATAGCTTTCACTTAGCACCCTAAATAGTGCTGCTTAGCGTCTATCCTTCCTAAAAACCCTACCTATTTAAACTCTTTTTTTTTTCAAGCCTCATGTTCCCATTTCTTTTCTCTATCTAAAACCCTTATCCCTCTTTAACCTAAACTCCCTTAAACTCAAAGAAATAACCCTTCTTTGCCACCTTTCTCCACCATTGTCGTCGTCATCGCCCATAAATTCCTTTCTCTCCCTCATTTATTTCTATTTTTTAAACATCAACTTTAGCCTCAAATCCCCACAAATCACTAAAAATTCGTACCTGTCTTGATAGAGCATTCTCTCTTGCTTCATTTTTTTTATTCTTTTTTGTTTTCTTCTTTTTGGGGGAGGGGGGGTTGTTTGCTTGATGATTTTTTTTATGTATGGTATCGACCGCTAGGGAAAACTAAGGTTTTTTGGTTGTTAGGGTTTCTTCTAGTTTTTCTTTTGTTCCCTACCCCTTATTTAATAAGCGAGGAAAAGGGTTTAGAAAACCTCTTTTCCCTACTTGCTGCCATTGATAGCACTTTACTAGTTGTACGCTTCTTGGGTTTGGCAAGCTACCAAGCACTTGACTTTTTTTCAAAACTTTTTAGTCTGTTTCATGAATTGGGGAGAAGGCAAAAGGTGAATTGTAAGAGTGAAAAACCTTTTCAAAAAAATGGGGTTACTTGATTATTGGGGGAAACAAGGTTGACTACCATTGCAGTCCAACCTTAGCTAGCTTCTGCAGAAGCTTGACAACTTTATTATATAGAGTTATTTTTACACATTTTGAGGGCTTAAGTTGCTAGATCTTAGAGGTTCTAAGTTTGGATTTTAGCATTTTAGATGTTTTTCCAATATAAGTTGACTACATGTTGAGTAGTTAATTTAAATTATTTTAGTTTAGTTTTAATTTATTTTGCTTTAATTTACTTTAAGAAGAGTTATTGTTGATTTTTTTTTCATGGTTTTTGTAAGATATTTGATAAGAAAGGTTTATTTGAGTTAAAATCGTACAGGTATGGTGAAGGCTTCATTTTTACATACTACAATATTTTGAGGATAACTTAAGTTACAAGGGTTCAATTGATGTGATTCTTGATCCATTGGAAAGATAAAAGAATGGGATACAACTTTCATGTTTATCCCTTCATCCAGTTCGAATCAAATTAAGGAGAAAATCATGTTGAAAGATGCTAGAAAGTTGCAATTCTACACAAGGCAGTATGTTGACTAGAGGCCGCAGCCTTGAGTTACCCGAGGCTGTAGCGTTAATGGAGTTTGGGTCGCAGCACTCGAAAGATCATGGGCATAGCACAGGACAATTAGAATGCATCATACAAACTCCTAAGGCCACAGCATTACGATGCTGAAGAAGTAGCACCACAAATGACAACATTGGCATCGCAGTGCCACACTGCTTTCCAAAAATAAAATTATTCATAGCCCTCAAAGGAGATAACAGCAGCAACTTTTCTGAAAATTTGGAGCTAAGAATCAAGCAAGAAAACAAGAGCAATTGAGAGAGATTCAAGATCACGAAGCTTCAACATTAGTTTCTTTCTCTATTTTGTGTTATTCTTATTTTCTTTAACTTGAATTCATGGCTAAATTTCTTTGGATTATGTTGTAGTTAGATATCATGAACTAATTTGTTTTACTAAGATTATGGTGGATTTCAACATGTAGTTTGAATATTAGATTCTCTTTTATTCATTATGAATGGGTTTAGTTTTGCTTATTCAAATATGTTTTTAATGACTTTAATTGCCTAATCAACAATTAATTTATTTGTGAATCTAATTAAAACTCAACAAAGAGATTTTAGCTTGGACTAAGATTTGAATAGTGTATATTCACGACACTTAGGTTATCTGATTCACAATTCGGATAGGCATATGCCAATTGCCATGCATAGCCAAATTAAGACACTAGCTTAATGAACTTAATTTAATTGATTCCTATAGACACAAAGTGAACTAATTAAGTTAGGTATTTGTGCAAGCATCGCAACGGAGACTGTACATAGTCTTAGATCCTAGGTTAGTAAAATTATCCAGGAAAATAAAAAATAAGAGAAGTTGGTATCAAATGAAGTGTTAAATGAACCTATAATCCTAGGTTTTTAGTCTACTATCTTTCTCAAGTATATTTAATTTTTGTTGGTTAATTTAGTGTTTATTCTACTTTTGTTTTAATTAATTTTTTGTAAATTTTGGTTACTTAAATAAGATTGATTTTTTTTATAAGATTTTAGTACTTAGCAAAAATTTAGGAGCAAATCCTTGTGGGAACGATACTCTACTTCTATTATATGACTTGTTTGTGATAACGTGCACTTGTGTGAAAATTTTACAACATAGTTGCCTAATTGCCATGCCAAGTATGGCAGCAAATCACCAATTTTTATTTTTTCTTTTCTTTCTTTTTAAAAAATTATGTTTTTTATTTTTATTTTTATGTATATATTTTATTATCAATTGGGCTTAAAGGCCTTTCAAGCTTAATGGACCGAAAGGCCCATCTAAAAGCAAGTAAGGCTTCTTTGAGCTTTAACCCAACAGAAAATTGGACCCAACAAAAAATTGGACCTAATAATAGCTTAATAATGAGATAAGGTTGAACACAAAATGGTGTCTACATGATGCTATAAGGTTTTTGATAAATCTAAAGTGTTTAATGGCAAATGTTTTCGAAGATGGTTTTCGAACCTACTATGTATGTAAATATCTCAACTACTTATTAGTTTTCAATAATGGTTTTTATCAAAACGATCCCAATGGTATGATGATAAGAATGGTATGTATGATAAATGAATGTAGGGTAGAGGTTATCATTCCCACCCTTAAGTTATGAATGGATAATAAATGCATGTTTATGATGATGATGTGCTTAGGTGGATGTGGGTATTCCCATCTATAGCAATGCTTGAGTAAAATGTGTCATGGCATGAAATGCATGACTATGAAATGGTATGTTATGTAGCTTCCACATACATGATGAAGTATGAATGTAATGAATTAGTGGAATTGAATATGAATTCATGAGATTTATTACAATTATGATTGACTCTCAAGTTAAGAGTAACATGGGTGAGAATGATATGCCACTCACAAAAGGAAAAATAAAATCTAAAGTAGTCGAGATTATTTCTCTATCCATTCTGAGTTGGGGTGAGGACCACTCAAACATGGGTGACATTGATTTGCCACTCACATGAGCTCAAAAAGAATTTGAGGTAATGAGGATTTTTCCACTATCCATTTTGAGTTACAACAAGCACCACTCACTATAGGTAAGACGACGTAAATGAGATAGATATTGCATTCCTGTGGTTTATAGTTGTTATGGTTGATGTAAGTTATGTGAAAATTTTGACTAATTATATAAAGGTATGGTAAATACTAAATTGCAATGAATGCAACCCACTATAAGGGATGTGAATGCAAGGTTAGTATCGTCACCTAAGGTAAGGTGCCGGTACCTCAAGGAAAAAGAATCTCTCATTTTCTCCTCATAAATTTTTTGTATATGGCACTACAAAATTGTTTATCCAAATGATTGCATATCTTGGATTTAAACTGTATTTCTGAGAAATGTTTTGAAATGATGATTAGTGAGCATTGAAAGGATATATACGAATATGTGCAGCAAATGAAATGTTGACCTGAAACAATGGTTATTGGATAATATGTGCAACAATGAAATGTTAGACTCCATATCATGGGGCATAATCTTCATTCATAATGTGTGGTTATTATGGTATTAACGAAACTTATTGATCTTTGATAGCTCTTTTATTGGCCACAAAATGCTTGGCAACAAATATGGACCTATTCAAAAAAGGCTTGGGATAATTTGAGAAGAGAACAAGCCAAATGGAAGCAAGAAGTGTTGATAACTTAGAAAAAGCCTAAAGAGTCCTTTGTTAAACTCAATATTGATGGCAGTGCAAAATGTTGACTCCATATGTTTTTTATGATAACAAAACAGTCCTCATTCATTGGTGTTTAATTACATTATTTAAGTTTGCAAGACAAAGTTTAAATCCCTTAATAGAATGGCTGATTGAAAGCAAGTCAAGAAGCTTGTTGTGTTACAAGAATGGTTAATCAATTAAAAGAGCAAAGAACAATGGACTATGTAAAGTCAAAATAATGTTAACTGATTAACATAGAGCCTTAATCAGTTAAAACTATTAAGGGTGTTACATCAAAGAAAGGAAGTAAAGCCTTAATTAGTTATCACAAGGCATAACTGATTAAGAATATATTAAGTGAAAAACAGAATCTTTTTAATCAATTAACCCAAGGAGTTAATTGGTTAAAAGTCAAAACTTGAAGTATGAAAAAGTGCAAAAACTAAATTCAAAAGAATGATGACCATTCAAAGGCACCAAACTAGGAGATTCAAAGTTGAAGATTTTCTAATCGATTGAAGTCAATTTTAATCAGTTAAGGATGAAATGAGAGAAGCCTCAACCAATTAGAGGGAGCATTAATCAATTAAATGAAGATTGGTGAAAAACAGTGTTTAAAGCTGCTTGAAAACAGAAATTCATTAATCAGTTAAAGCTACTGTTAGTTGATTAACACAGAGAAGTAGTCTTCAAGTCAAAGAAAGCTTAATCGGTTAAAACTCCCCTTTAACCGGTTAGTGAAGCACTATCTGTACATTTGAATTTAAGTACTAAAGGATAAAATAACAGCCAAAAACTGTTTGTAACAGCTAATTTCTGTCTCCAATGATCAAATTTGATCTCCAAGTATTTAAAGCCTCTTCAATGGTCATAAATGATAAAAGAAGTCATCTAAAGTTATTTTGAGCTTAGAATTCCCAAAAACCTTCCCTTTGAAATTATATTTCACCCCAACTCTTTGTAAACTTGCTTGAGCTTAAGCTTGTACGCATTAGATCAACTAAATGATCATTATACTTCATCTTTTTCCTGTTCTTGTTTTATTAGAGTGTGCGATACACTCTAAAGGAATTATTGTAAGGGTTTAGAACTTGGGTTAAAAGCTCACCTTGTAAAAACTTGGTAAAAGTTGTTAATTCCACTAGTTTTAATGAAGTTGGGTTAAAAATCCTTGATTAAGAAAATCAAGATAGTGGATATAGGTCAGGTGGACCGAACCCCTATAAATATTGAGTTTTGTCTACTTATTTTAACATTTCTTTACTCAATGTTCACTAACATCAACAAGTATTCAAAGCTTCCATCTCAATTTTAAGTTTAAAATATTTCCTTTGAAAATATTTTTAAATGTTATTTACCCTCCTTTAGCATTTTTTTTTTTTTTTGGACCACAAAGTGGTATCAAAACTTAACCCTTGATTTTAAGGCTTAACATCTTAAAGGAAAGATTCAATGGTTGCTCAAAATTCTAATGATGTTGATGTTCAATCCACAAATTGGCCTCCTCTATTTGATGGAACTAGTTATCAATTTAAGAGTACTAGGATGTCCATTTATGCTAGGACTTATGACTCTAAGATGTATGATGTCATTACTGATGGTCCTTTCATCCTTATGAATACCAATTCAGTAAATAGTGAGAAAACCCCTAAAGATAGAAATAAGTGGACAGAAACTGAAACGAGAAGAGTACAAATAAACTCCAAGGTCATGCACACTCTCGTTTGTGCACTTGATTATAGAAAATACAACAAAGTATTCATATGCAAAAGTGCTAAAGAATTTGGGAAAAAAATTAGAAGAGTTGTATGGAGAAACAAAGAAAGAAAAGGAATTGTAAGACAAGCCTTTTGAGAATCAATGCTCAATAAGCAATAAGGCAAACGCAAATAATGAATCAAGTGAAGATGAATCCTCAAATCAAATTGAATTATGCCCCATGGCTCTTAAAGAGCTAAAAGTAATCTCTTCATCTTGTGAGCTTAATTTTGATAGTCAAACCTTGTTACTTGATTATTGCCTTTAACAACTAAGCGTGCTTTGTATCTTTCAACAGTGCCATTTTCATTCAGCTTGATCTTATAAACCCACCTACACCCTATGGCATGAGAATTTAAAGGTCTAGGCACAATGCTCCATGTCCTATTATCTTGCAAAGCTTTTAGTTCAACTACCATTGCATCTTTCCAATGTGAATGGTTGGCGGCTTGATGGTAAGTATGAGGCTCATATATATAAAATAATTATGTAATGAAGGTTTTATGTGTAGGTGAAAGAAGCTGAGTTGATAAGTTTTTTTTGCGATTGGATAACTTGTGACAGTGTTTAATTGTGAAGGCATATCAACATAATAAGCATCTAAGTACTCAAAGGCATGCCTAACCCTTGTACTCTTTCTAATTGGAAAGTCAACAGAGGCATTTTTTAAGTTCTGATTATCTTGTTGTCATGTGTCACGACCCAAATTTCGGGCCATGACCGACGCATGGGCCCAATGGACGTAGTCTACTAAGCCCAAGCAAGCCTATTAATCTGACGTGCTCATCATTCCATCATAAACTACTAAGTCATTTTTCAAAACTTAGAATCAAAATATTATTAAACATTGCCATCTCATACTGGTATAATAAACAAGTGTATATACATTTGTCTACCACATGTATCTTAACAATTTAAATTAGGTTCGTCTATACACAAAAAAATAATACTCGACTTCCAGTGGAGGGACTCAGACAAATGTACAGCTACTGAATGCCGAGACACCTACCAAAAGATGGATACAAATCTACAAGGACACCTCGTCCTAGTTACCGGCTGCCTCGTGATTTGAAAACATGAAGTTGAAAACAGTGAGTATAAACCCAGTGAGTGAACAAGAAAGGGAACAAGCATACCATAAGGAATGTTTAACGAAATCATGATGTATTCTTTTTCAAAACAATGCAATTTATTTTTGACCTTATTAAACCCCTCATGTAAACCCCACATGAGAAAAATCACTTATTGGAAGAAGTCCATGCTCAATAAAGGATTTGGAGAGTGAAAACTTTAATAGCATTCATGCGAATCGAGTCAATAAACGATGGGTCCTCGCTGCAGCGGAAAGGCATTCTCGCTGCAGCAAGAATGAATTTTTTCTGCAACAACACTTGATTTAAATTATCATCTAACCGAGGGTTTCTTGACTGGCCGAGGGTTTCTCACCAAACTTCCTCATTTTAAATTTAACTCATTTAATCCTTAATGTTGAAAGTCCATGCTCCGATATGGTAGCAAAGAAGTGAAAGATAGGGCAGCAATTGGACAAGATAGGAGACCAAAACAGAAAGTTTTTCGCTGCAGCGAAATTATGACCCATAAACAAAATGTTTCTCGCTGCAGCGAGATTCAATCTCGCTACAGCGAAATTGTAATCCAAAAACAAAAAGTTTCTCGCTGCAACGAGAATAAATTTCGCTGCAGCGAAAATGCATTCTTGTTGCAGCGAGTTTCCAGCCAACCTACCCTTCCAAAACCTGAAGGTTTCTCGCTACAGCGAGAATGAATTTCGCTGCAGCGAGAATTAGAACATCCAGAAAAAAGGTTCCCTTTTCCCTTAAAACAAAGCCATCTTGCTAAATAACAAAAACAACATGTAACACATGTAAACTCCCAAATTTCAACAAATCAATGCTCACATTTTTGCATTTACAACCATATACCATATATGTATATATGTATATACATATATATGTATATATACATATATATATCAATCATCGTATACACCCTCCCATCATCCTCATCTCATATGCAACGGCTTATGCGCACTCCCACTCGTACATAGCCGAGTCAGCAACGGCTTATGTGCACTCCTACTCGCACATAGTCGGGTCCACATCAACATAGCCGGGTCCACATCAACATACAAAGAAGTACCCAATGCATATTATGCTTACTATCATATTTTGATAACACATAGCATATTGTATAGCACATTTCCACAATATAAAATCACTTCACCAAAGGCTTGTTCCCAAGGCACATTTTCAAAGTCAAGTTAGATAAAATCATTCACATTCTCCAAAACAAGTTTGAAATACAAGTCCACTCACCGGTATATTGTTGAGCCTTTAGATGACTCCAATTCCCCTAATTGTCTAAATGAGATGATGGGGCTTCCTTGAAACCTACCATCACATTAGCATAAACAATAGGTCAATTCACACACTATGAACCCTAAAAGCTATCTCTTAGCTAGTTTTCAATTGCCACATTAAATGGCTATCTATGTTCACTATTTTAATCACTAAAAAGTAATGAACATACTCAACAATAAAACAGCTCATAATCTACATTACTAGTCATATTCCACAGCCAAAAATCAAGCTTAATTCATCACTTACCCTAGGGCTCCTTTGTAGTCAAATTCATTTCCAATAGCTTTCCAATAAATGGTGTAATTTTCTCTTTCTCTCTCTAAAACGTCCAACTAGTGAGAGAAAGTACAGAAATGAGATTTATCAATGGTTTTGAAGTGAGAGAGTGAAATAATACAAGGGTTCTAGTCAAAAGGGCTCAAAAGTATGAAAACTAGAGCTAGAGAGAGAAAATTATACAAGCTCCACATCAAGCTTCCATGGAGGTTGGAAGCAATGTGAAAGAGAAGAAGAAGAACAAGAAAATAAGCTACTGGAAAATGGGAGAAGAAGCTGCTAGAAGAAAGTATTTATAGGCCAAACTTATCCATTCCCTTAAAATTACCAAATTACCCCTCCACCAATTAACTTACTCTCCTCCAATCTTCTATGCAATCTTTTTGCTCTTTTGACACTGGGACAAGATCCATAATGGTCTAGACATACTCGAGTTCATGAAAACTTAAAATTTTAATCCGAGGTGAAAAATGACCATTTTGCCCTTACCATGAAAATTATTGTCATTTCTAGTTTTCTTCATGTTTTCATCATTACACGTCATTTATGCGGTCTTATGCCTATTTAGACCTTAAAGTATCATAAAACTTTCTTTTGGGAGCTTATTAGAGAAAATGACGAAACTACCCTTGGCTCGTATTATTACATCTATGTTTAGTTATAAGCCTATAGAGGTTGGGGTCTCACAATATGCATCATTCTCACTGTTATTAAAATAGGCAAACTAGCAGTATTATGTGAATTTGGTGAGGAATCACTTGAACTTGAGGTTTCAGGTATTTCTGAAGCTAAAATAGGTCCATTTTGACTTAACTCAGTAGGTGTGTGCTCATGAAAAGGGAAATTTGAAAAATTAGTATCAAAATCATCAACATATCCAACATCCATCTCAAATGTTTAATAAAATGGATTTGCTAATTTGTCACACTGTTCATGTTGAAATGGAAATATTAATTCATGAAAGATTAATTTCCTTGAAATTAGAACTCTATGTGCACAAAGATCATTTATTCTATAGCCCTTAACGTTATTAAGATATCCCAAAAACATACATTTGGCGACTCTTTTGTCTAGTTTATTTTTGTGTTGTGACAGAGTAAACACGAAGCATAAGCTCCTAAATACTCTGAAATGCTCATATAAAGGTAACTTGTTATATAATAACTTAAATGGAGATTTGTTTTGTAACAATTTGGTAGGAACTCTGTTAATGATATGCATTGCAGTTAAAACTACATCTCCCCAAAAATGGATAAGTAGATTAGATTAAAACATTAAGGCTCTAGCTACCATCAAGATGTGCTAATGCCTTCTCTCAACAATTCCATTTTATTGAGGAGTTTCAACGCATGAAAATGACGAATGATCCTAATTTTATCAAAAAAAAATCTATCATTCTTAACTCTAAGGCATTATCTGATCTAATGCACTTGATTAAAGAACTAAATTGCCTTCGAACATAGTTATTAAAAAAAGGAATTATTGACAAAACATCTTATTTGCTTCTCGTGAGAATATCGATGTAAAACATGTAAAGTCATCCACTATAGTGAAAAAGTATCTCTGATTAGACAATGTTGGTGTCTCATATAGACCCTAAAGATCCAGATGTATTAGTTCAAAAGTTGTTTTTGTGTTTTGAGTATGCACAGGAAAAGGAAGTTTTCGTTGCTTAACAAGTGGACAAATTTCATAAATCAAACCATCTGAAAATTTAATATATGGAAATTGTTTTTGCATAACATTCATTCTTTCCAAAGGCACATGTCTTTGCTTAAAGAACCAAAGATCAAAACATTTGTCCTTTGTTTTATGAGCTTTAACAAAAAAAAAAGTAAAAGAAAATATAATGAGTTTGTCAAAAACAAACTTAGAGAGATCTTGATCATCTAAATTTTCTTGTATCAAGTACAGTTTTGAGAAAACCCTAGCAACCCCAATCATTGTCCATGAGAGTATGTTCTGAATAACACAATGCATATCAGTAAAGAGAACAAGGGTTTTTTTAGTTTTGGTAAGCTAACCTATTAAAATGAGACTGTATTTGAACTTAGGTACACAAAAGACATTCTTAAGGATTAACTTTAGACCTAATTTAATGGTTCCTATATGAGAAACTATTGCCCTTTTATCATTACGCAACTGAACATAGTAGTCTTTAACTAGTTTAACATAAATAGAGTTCTTTAGGGAATAACATACATGATCAATGGCACCAGAGTCCAAAATTCAATAACTTTGCCTTACCACATCAACATTTAAATTTCTAAAACTATGAAGTAAGTTATTAAATGTATTAAAACAAGGATGACCCAAGACAATACCTACAAAGGCTGAGTTGATAAATGAGAGGTTTGCCAACTAAGTTTTTTGTGAAGAAAACCTTACCATCAGTGCTTCATGTACTATTCTCATTCAAGAGTTCCTTTAGCTTGTTGACCTATTGCTTGATAATGGATATTTGAAACATGGAACCTGTTCTAGCCATCTCTTCCTCCTATTCTGCTTTACTGTCATCTATCATATCATTCACTGTTGCTACATTATTCACAACTGCCTTTCCTTTATTGAAGTCTAGCTTTCCCTTTATGAACTTAAAATCTTCTGGAAATCCAAAGAGCCTATAGCATTTATCTTTGGTATGTCCTTGTCACAGCCTAAATTCTCGGGCCATGATCGGTGCATGGGTCTAGTGGGCATAGCCCACTAAGCCCAAGGAAGCCTCTTTATGCAATTTCGATTATCATTCCCATCCATCATCTTTAAAATGAAGTGCTGTAACTCTCAAAAGTAAATGTTCCAGTAATATTTTATAACAACTGAATATTCATATTTATATTATATCAAAGTACTGTCATCATCAATCCAACATATACATTTTCACAAGTAATAGACTCCAAACCGTCAGCGGAGTGACTCTAGGTGAAGATACAACTATTGAAATGCCATAGTATCTACCAAGAAAACGAGCATAGGTATGCGACTCAATCTAGGTCCCAACTGCCTCTAAATCTGAAAACATGAATTTTAAAAACGTGAGTACGAAACTCAATGAGTGAACAAGGAAGGGAACAAGCAATCAATAGGAAAATTTTGAAAATCATGATGCACTTATTTTAAAACAATGCAATTTAACTTAATGTTTATCATAACCCCTCAGGAAAACCCTAATTGATTAAATTACTTAATGTAAAGGGTCCATGCTCAACTATGGTACCAAAGAAGTGGAAAATAGCGCAGCAATCGATCAAGATACTAAGCAAAACAGAAAGTTTTTCACTACAGCGAGATTCAAGCCATAAAACATAAACTTTCTCGCTGCAGCGAGAACCATTCTGGTGAAACCCTCGAAACCCGAGAGTTTCTTGCTGCAGCGAGAATGAATCTCGCTGCAACGATAAACAGGGCACCAACAAAAATTTCCCATTTCCTCAAGAAAAGGTCGTCCTGCTGAAATGACAAAAACAACATAAAACACATATAATTTCTCAAAGTTCAACATGTCAAGTTTCACATGCATTTCAATCATATGCCATATTCATAAGCTTTTATTTCATAAACATAGATATACATGAATACATAGATAACCACCAATATCACCATCATCACACCCAACTCATGTGCATCCCCTCACATCATGCACATAGCCGGAGTCCTCGTGTGCATCCCCCCACATCGTGCACATAGCCGGAGTCATCATGTGCATCCCCCCACATCGTGCACATGGGCACTATCATCATCCACCTCCCTCACCACGCCATCACCGGCATGTGCATCCCCTCACATCGTGCACACACTCGGTTATAATCATCACACAATATCAACCATCATGCATAACATATATATATATATATATACTAACATAATGTAGTAGTGCACGAATCCATAACAACCACATGTCACAACATAAAGTCAATTATCAAAGGCTTGTTCCCAAGGCACTCGTTTTTAAGAAAAGTTGTATAAAATCATTCAAATGCTTTGTACAAAACAGTCACATTCCCAAAACGATTTTGAAATGCAGTTCACTCACCAGTAATTTGTTAAACCTTTGGTCGACTCTAACTTCCCTAATTGTCCAAATGGGATAATGGGGCTTCGTTGGAACCTATCATCACATTAGCATCACCAATTTGTCAATTCACATATTTATAAAGTCTAAAGCTTTCTCTTAGCTAGCTTCCAATTGCCATTTAAATGGCTATCTATTTCACTACCCTAATCACTCTAAGATGAGTGGATAACCTCAACTACAACATTCACAAGTCTACTTACTAATCATTCCCAACACAAAAATAAATTCTATTTCATTACTCACCTTGGTAGCTTGTAACTTTGAAATTCTTTCCAATAAATTTTCCAAGCTATTATGGGAGCTTTCTCTCTCTTTCTATCTCTAAACACCTAGCTAGTGAGAGAATGTATGAAAGTGGGATTTTTCAAGGGTTTTGAAGTAAAAGAGTGAAAGAGCACAAGGGTTCCATGAAAAGGTACACAAAGGCATGAAAATTGGAGCTAGAGAAAGAAAGTTATGAAACTTTCATACCATGCTTCCATGGAGAGGGAAACAAACGTGAGATGGAAAGAGGAAGAAGAAGAAGCTGCTAGAAATTGAAGAAGCTACTGGAAGGAGAAGATATTTATAGCTCCAACTTATCCAATTCCCTTATAAATTATGAAAATGCCCTTTAGCAAGTTAACTTGTTCTTCTCCAATCCTTTGTGCAATCTTTTTATTCTTTTCACACTGGGACAAGGTCCACAATGATCTAAACTACTCGAGTTTATGAAAACTTAAAATTTTTACTCGAGGTGCAAAATGACTATTTTACCTTTTTTGTTTCTTTTCATTTTAATTTAGTCCTCCAAACACTCATTTAACTCTCATTTCCTTCTATTACCTTCTTCTACACATGTACAAACAAAGTATAAAGTTTGTACTCCAACACGGTGTCCCCATAATATTTAAAATATTTATTTGCCCACGCTATCTTTACTTAATAAAGACACGTGACCCCATTAATGACATTTTTCTCCAAAATTCTCTCATTCTTCTCCTCCCCCACTTAGATTGACCATATACTCCTCCTTCATGAAAAATTTTGATACTGAATAAAATATTAATATTTTAATATTATTTTATTAATAAAATATTATTTTATTTCAAAAATTTCCTCTTGTCTCCTTAGCACCCAAAATACTTTATTATGCCTCAATTGACTTTCAAATCACTTTTTATCTCGTAAATTCTTCTCCGATAAAAATATTATTATTTTATTATTATTTTCTCGCATGAGGAATATTTTATCCCAAACTATTCCTTAGGCCTACTTGGACCTTAATAAAATTAGAAAACTACTTTTAGAGGTTCACCAAGAGAAATAACGAAATTATCCCTTGTCTGCATTATCACGTCTACTTCTAGTTATGTGCCTATGGAGATCGAGATTTCACAAGTTATCTTCTGAATTACCCTTTTTAACTCAGTAATCAACCTCAATTGGCATCCGTAAACTTTATTAGCTACCGTATCAAAATACGGGGTACTACAGTCCTTTATTCCCATAATGATTGCTTGAAACATCCTTTCTCATTTTCTTCTTGATATCTGTTACAACCATCATAGCAGATGATTCAAAGACTAGTTATGCTTGGATTAATAGATTCCTCTATGTCTCTTCTCTTAGAACCAAGCTATATACTTTGTCTAGAGTTGGAATAGGATCCATCATGACAATTTGAGACCTAATAGTTGAGAATGATTCATTAAGTCCATTGAAAAATCTAAAACCCATATACTTCTAATATTGGTCTGTGTATCTCCTAAAGCAATTAAGATCACATTTTCCACATTAGCAGTGTGGTAAAGGCTTATAACTTCTCAACTCCTCCTATACTCCCTTCAACTCAATAAAATACGCATCCACTGTTTTAATGCCTTAACTTATGTTTCCCAAGGTATATTGCAAGTTGCGTACCCTTGTATCATCCAGTTAGGCAAAATTCTACCTTAAGGTACTCCATATTTTAACAACTGAGTCCATGAAAAAGATGGTCAAAGCCATTGGTTATGTAATAGAATCAAGCAACCAATAAGTTGTTACAATGGGTCCTAGGTAGATAAAGGGGATCTATGATTTTAGGTTTAGGTATGGCACCATTAATGAAACCAGTTTTGTTCCTGATGGACATTACAAGCCAAAAAGACCTACTCCATGCTATGTAGTTGTTGCTATTGAGTTTAGGATTAATAACCATTAAACCAGGACTAATAGTGTGATGCAAGTAATAAGGTGACTGAGGATTTGCTATAAGTGAAATTTGGGTGATTTGAGTGTTGGTTTGTGTACTAGTCTGTGTACCAATTTGAGTTCGAAACTCTGTGTTCTCAGCCATAGTTTATCAAATGATAATAAAATACTCTCAAGAACCAAATACTGAAGAATAATGTCAATATAAAGATTAAATGGACCTGACTGATGATATAGTAGCAAGGAAACCAAGTAACTGATGCTAAATAAGCAACGATTCTATCCTTTGCTGATGAAAAAGTTTTTTTGCTACTGTAGAAACACGTTGACCACCAACTAGATTCTTACCTACTCTGATACCATGTCAGAAAAGGACGAGAAGAAAGGAACAAGATGGTGCAGCCTTGAGAAAAATATCTCAAGGTTTTTCTCTACTAAATCAAAGCTCAAAGAACTTATATATGTACATTGTTTATATGGTAAAGTAAGAAAGAGAAAAATGTAATAATTACATTCAACTAACATAATAGAAAATTAAAAAAGAATTAAGAAATCTTCTTGGTTAAAAGGTGCATTTTTCACCTCATGTGCTATGCATCCCTTGTTTTATTTTAATGGTGAGTTTTGGTTTTCTTGTATTCCTAGGTTTTTTTCCTGCTTTAGTAATCCAAGTGTTCTTTATTTTGATGCTCAGTGAAGCAGGCTAAGATAGACCATATTATTTCCTAATTTTCTGATACCACACATTGGTGAACATATGTGGAATGTAAGTAGATGCTACAATTGTTAATTCTTATAAGTATTTTGTTTACATAACTTTCAATTAATATATATTGTTATACAGCCTAGAAGTCCTAATCAATAGACCCTCTCAACAAATAGAAAATTGGAGTAATTGATCCATCCACGTATAATCATGTTTAAAAAATTCGTGGATTGAGGTGGAAAGAAAATAAAGTTATGTCATCCAAGAAACTTAAAGAGCAAAGGGATGTTATGATGACCAAGAAAGGGACAAAAAACATGTAAAACTTCATGCATTGGAACTCAAGGTAATCTAAATGCACCTTCAAATATAGAATAATGATTTGTAATTTTTTGATAAATACAAAACTGTGTTTTTTTATGGATGGTTTCCTTTTTGAAAAAGTATATTCATTGTCCTTAACTTCATTAGTTCTTTTTTTTATTTTTTTTTATTTTTTTATTTTTTTATAAATGAAATGGATGGATATAGATGAAATTCACTATACAATAGTAAGAAGTTATTCAAGTTTATGGCCTAATGATTTGAACTCTTGGAATTTAATTCTCATCTTTTAAAAGTTTAAATAGTCCTCAGTTAATTTTCTTATCTTTTTTATCATTTAGTTTTGTTTGAAATTAATACATCATTACTAGAATCACTTTTCACCACTAAAGTATGTATTTGACAACATTATTTTTTATTTGATCTATATTTTAAATAAATGAATATATGCTAAAATTATAATACAATCTTAACCAATTAGATTTATGCCACCATTCTCTATTTCACATTGAGTTGTAGATGTAAATGGAAATTATCATATTAAACTTTGTAGAATCAACATTGCATTATGTGTAAGGAATTAGCGAAGGTTGTTCTGAATTTTGGTGCTGATTTCAATCATGTTTTTTGATAATTTTCATGGTTTGAAATTTTTTTGAAGGAAGATGAAAAAAGTTTTCTCTATTTTCTCTAACTGTGTAAACCAAGATCTCATTCTCTAGCAAAGGAGACATTCTTAGTCACCTTAATATATGTAGAAAAGAAAGGAAAAGTTTAAAAATCATTCCTCAATGCTATTCATAGACAAGAAAGTAATTAAAAGATACAAATATTATGCAACATTTCTCTTAATGAACAAAACCTGGATAAGGATCTTGCAATTTTATGGCTTGATACTTTTAGTTTCATGATTTTGGCTATCTAGGTATGCATTTTCTTGTAGATTTTCTCCAATTCCATCATCCTTCATTGCATCCATTGTAAATGTACTTTGAGATTCTCATTGTCAACTGACATGTCTAGTTTCCCAAAGTAAAGAACAACTTGTTCACTAGTTTCGTCTTTCTTTGACTTGCCTTGGGTGTAGGTAAACCTATAAGGAAAGTTTGTGTAAAGTTTAGTATTGTTAGCAGATTATCTAACATTGATTGATCCATTTGAGAACCTATCATACTCTTCAACTTATTCTTACTACTTTTGCTTACATTCAAACTCAACACCATTCGACAAATCTCGAACAAACTCTTGCAAGAAATATAACTTGGATCAAGAGTGTAAAGAATATCAATCATAATTTCTAAAAAACTTTGCATTTCTCATCAACCAAAGTGGTATAAAACTTTGACTTCTTGTAATGGAAAAGGAATACATGATTGTACTTTCGAGAGACCATAGATTTTATTAACATTTTAATCAAATTGAGACTTAAAACTAAAAGGTCTTCAAACCACCAAGTTACTCAGAAAAAGCTATTTTTCATACTTTTATTGCTTCTACTATCACAGGAAAGCGGAAACCCTGATTTATATAAAGAAAAAGTAGCTGCAAAAGGATTTGCTTCATTGGTCATGGCCAGCCTCACAACAAGTCAATTCCAAGCATTTTTCAAGTATTCTTGAAGAAGTTGCAACTGACCATAAATCTTAGCAATGCTTCAAAGTAGCCATAAGATTAGGATATGTCCAATAGCTTAGGTGGCAAGTTTTATTGCCACGTCATCTTCCATGTGACATTGACGTTGTCAAAATGACAGATCAACATGCCATGTGGCAAATGATGTGATATAAAATAGCCAACTACGTCGTTGGTTAGTCAATGGTTAGTAAGATGAGCTTATTTGATCGAAGATAAAAGTTTAGGGACTTAACTGAATGCAATAAAAGAATAAGGGTTTTTTTTGTATAGTTGAGGGTTTATTTTGGTATTTTGTCAATATTATTCATTTTAGGATAAAAAAAGAATGTTAAAAATGTTATAAAAGAAATAGAAATAGGAAGAAAAAAAAGATATTAAGAAAATGCTTTTTATATATTACTGAAGCAATGCTTGAAATGAAAAACAACTATGATACAAATAAGGGTGGGGTGACCCCTTATTTATAGTTGAAGCCCCTTACAGATCAATGGATATCATAATCTCCTACTAAGATATATCTCTAAATTACATTATTTTCTTGATAAATCACACATTATCACCTAGATAATATCTACATATAGATGAATCTTGAAATATCTAGAATGTGGATAATACATTTATCATTTATCAAATTTATCTAATTTGAATTGGTTTAATGTGGTGTAATATGTCCATATTCCATAAAAATCCCCATTAGACAAAACATCACTATAGTGGCCTAATTGGATGTGTTATTATTGCCTCGTTATAAACTTTTAGCCGAAAAAACCCAATGGGACAAAAAACTGGACAAAAGGGAAAAAGAGTATAGTGCACTAATCTATAATTGCTCTCCCTCAATTGAGTCATATTGCCACTTCTAAGGTCTACCACTTTTAGGACTTACTAATTTTGGGTAATTGATACTTTGCCACTCTAAGGACAAATCAATCTTTTGTCGTGTTCCAATGCCATATACTAATTTCTCAAATGTTAACGTTGGCAATGACTTGATAAAACGATCTGTAAGATTATTGGTGGAGCGAATCTGTTTAACATCAACTTGTTGACTTTCTTGGAGTTCGTGGGTATAGAAAAATTTTGACAAGATATGCTTCGTCCTATTACCTTTAATACATCCTCCCCTGACTTCTGCAACACAGGCAGCATTATCTTCATAAATTATGGTGGGAGAATTTGAAACCGGTGTTAAAAAATAAGAATTATGAATATGTGTTATAATGGATCTCAACCAAACACACTCTTTTCTAGCTTTATATACAAAATAATTTTGAAATGGTTAAAGGATAAAGCTACTAGCGTTTACTTAATAGAGCTCTAAGAAATTGCGATGTCATTATAGCAAAGTAAATAACTGGTTTGAGAGCGAACCTTGTGCGGATCAGATTTATATCCCGCATCAGCATATCCAACTAAATCAAAGTTAGTGGAATCCTTGGAATAATATAATCCCAAATCTATCGTTCCCTCAAGATAATGGAAGATATGTTTTATCCCATTATAGTGTCTCTAAGTTGGCTCAGAATTCAAACACGCCAGTAAATTTATCACAAAAACAATATTTGGTCTCATACATTGTGCCAAATACATCAAAGCTCCAATTGCATTGAGATATGGTACTTCAGGACCAAGTGGCTCCTCATCAGGCTTTCTAAGATGGAACGAGTCCTTTTAGGGATCAAAAGACCTCACAACCATAAGAGTGCTTAATAGGTGAGCTTTGTCCATTTTAAAACATCTAAGTAATCTCTCAATGTATGCTAACTGATGAACAAGTATTCAATTTGCTTTAGGCTCAAGCTCGAAACCAAGATAAAGTTTGGTTTTACCCAAATCTTTAATTTTAAACTCATTTTCAAATATTTGGCAGTTTTAGATTATTTTTCTAGAGTTCCAATCAAATTCATGTCATCGACATAAACTGCTACCATAGCAAATCTGGTTTCCAATTTCTTAATAAACACACATGGGCAGATAGGATCATTATTATTCCCTTCCTTAATTAGGTACTCGCTTAAGCGTTGATACCACATGCGACTGGATTGCTTTAACCTGTATAAAGATTTTTGTAACTTTATTGAGAATAAATTGCAAGGAGTGTATTCTTTAAGCATTTTGAACCCCTTGAGAATTTTCATATAAATATCAAAGTATGATGAACCATTTAGATATGCTGTCATAACGTCGACACATTTCTAGTTTTTCAAAAACAACTAGGCTAATAAGGAAATGAAAAATAACTGTATCCATCATAGATGAATATGTCTCATCATAATTAATCCCAGGTCTCTAAGAAAAGCCTTGGGCTATATGTCGGGGTTTATACCTCACAACCTCATTTTTCGTATTTCGTTTTCAAACAAAGACCCACTTGTACCTAACAAGCTTTACATTGTTGGGGGTTCAAGCTATTGGTTCAAAAACCTCTCATTTAGTTAGGGAAGCCAATTCAGCCTAGATTGCTTCCTCCCACTTAGGCCAATCTTGCCTTTAACAACATTCGATAATAGATCGTAGTTCATAATCATCGTTCATAATCTCATGAGCAACTAAGGGTGCGAAAACATCATCGATGATTATCTCATTTCGATCTCAAATCTCATTACAGTATGTAATAGAGATCTCAGTATTCTCGAGGCTAGTGATTTTTTCATGGGTTCTGCCTCTTCAATGGCAAAAGGCTCTTCTAGAGTAAGCTCAATACTAGGCATTTCTGGAGTGGATTCCTGATTCCTCCTCTTTTGTTTTTGAGGGACAGTGTCTTTTGATCTTATCGATTATCCATGTTTCAAGAGTGGGTCATTTGATCCATTTCAGCTTGTCCTTTAGGAGCAACAATCCTAGCTAGAGCATTCATAGTTGGAATATGAGACTTCGTGAACTTGGCATTATCATTAAATGCGTCACGAAGTCTATTGGCAATAACTTGTAAATGGATTATACGTTGCACCTCGTTTTCACATTCAAGAGTTCTTGGGTCTAAATGAGATAGATTTTTCTCATTCAAGGAGAAATTCTCAACTAGTTTTTGCTTTTCAGCCATAAAAGCCTTAGGTAGCCTAATCGATAGAAACACTATCTCATCAAAATAACAATCCACAAATCTAACGTTAAAAAGATCACCCATTGTTGGTTTCGAGAATTTAATAATGGACGGTGAATCAAACCCAACGTAAATGCCCAAACGATGTTGAAGACCCATTTTAATCCTTTTTGGCGATGCTACAGGCACTTGTATAGCGTAACCAGAAGTGCGTAAATGTGAAATGTCTAGTTCATAGCCTAGAACCAACTGCATGGGAGATTACAAGAGGTTAACAGTGGGGCGCAATCTAATTAGTGCTGCCGCATGCAAAACAGCATGACCCACACTGAATAGTTAAGTTTTGTCCTTAATAAAAAAGTATGGGGCAATAATTTAGATACATTTAATCAAGGATTTGCCAATCCGTTCTAAGTATGAATATGTGGAACCAGGTGCTCAACCTCGATTCCTAGTGAAGCACAATACGTATCAAAGCTCTTTGATGTAAATTCACTAGCATTATCCATCATTATAATCTTGATTGGATAATTAAGGAAACGTGCCCAAAACTTTATAATCTGCGCAAGTAAATGTGCAAAGGCGATGTTGCAAGTAGATAACAAGCAAACATGAAACCATCTGCATGATGCGTCCACTAATAGCATAAAATATCGGAACAGCACACTCGCCAATTGTATTGGTTCACAAGTATCACCTTGAATTCTTTGCGAAAATGAAGGGGAGTCAAGATCAACATTTTTCATAGATTTGAAAAAGTATGCAACTAGAGTGCAAAGGAGTACAACAAGTACGTAACTAGTGTCCAGCCATGAATGGCAGATACTTTCATCATGCTTTTTTGTGGGCTTCTTGCCCTTACCATGATTCAGACCAAGATTGGATTGCCTAAGGCGGTTAAGTCTTCCAATGAGCTTTAAGTGGGGTATGCCCTTGCCTATGTTCACGACCCTTAAATCAACCTATACTCTTACTAGAGATAGCATTTACTTTAGGGAATGTTTCAAGCCAGCAAGTCTAAGATCATGGTTCTTGAATAGTAATTCATTAGTTTGCTCTACAGTCAGGAAGACAAAAATCAACTCCGAGTACATCTTAAATTGACGCTGTCGATATTATATTACTACTGCAATACAATATTTGACACATGAAAAGTGGAAAACGTTTTCTCTAATAGCTCTGATTCGATGAGCTTAACATCGCATAACTCTAGTCGAGAAACAATATCAAATAAGGCTAAGTTGTAGTCAGACACTGATTTGAAGTCCTGTAGCCAAGATGCTTCTAGTCATACTATGCTTGAAGGAGGATAATTGTCTTTGTATGATTATACCTCTCTCTCAACCTCGTCCACAAGTTCTCAAGGTCTTGGACGAATAAATATTGAGTCTTCAGACTCTCTTGCAAATGACGACAAATGAAGATCAATGCATTCACCGTATCTTTGTCATTTGCTTTCCCCGTCTACAATGATTGCATTAGCAAGAACTTGCCCTTGGATATGCATATCCACATCAAGGCACCAGGATAGATAATTGTTTCCACCCATTTCTAGGATGTGGAGCATGGGCTTTTCAATATTTGCCATAATTCTAGACACGAAAAAATGGACCTATAAATTAATTACGACAACTAGGAAGGTTCCCAAAGGCCCACAGACGCTTCAAGGCCAGAAAAATGCTCTAGGTCCATTGTCAGCTTCAGACCGATTGGACGGTATACAAAATCAAAATCTAATTGGTTGATGAAAAACCAAGAAAATTACCTCTTCTTTTAGTGATCACACTATTAACGTGTTGTAAAAGAAATAATAAAAACAAGAAGAAAAGAGAGATTTTGAGAAAATGCTCTATATATTACTAAAGCAATGCTTGGAATGAGAAATAACTATGATACAAATGAGGGTTAGTTGAAGCCCCTTATAGATCTATGGCTATCACAATCTTCTACTAATATACATCTCTAAATTACATTATCTTCTTGATAAATCTCACATTATCACTTAGATGATATCCACATTTAGATGAATCTTGAAATACCTATAATGTGGATAATACATTTATCATTTATTAAATTTACTCTAGTTTTAATTGGTCTAATGTTGTGTGATATATCCATATTCTATAACAAAAAACACTTTTTTTATTAAACTCAACAAGCGCTAGGCAACAATCATTGATTATAAGATAAGGATGCAACACTATCCACGTTAGAAAAAACTACTATAAAGGCTAAGAAACGAGTTCAGGTGAAAACAAGTCTTTAGTTTAAGCATCACCAAATCTTCACTAATTTGGAGAAATACCTAACAATTACACGATTAAAACAAAAACCTAAGCACTATAATAACTTCAAACATATCCACATCATGTCAATGCATTTCTAGAACACCAATTAACCAATTGACAAACATGGGATCGCACCAACCTAAAGGACTTTTCTAGGACACCACACAGTAGACCATAATTAGCATACCATAAACCCAAAAATTAAGACTTTTTAATTTTGTAATTACTCAACATCTGAATTTTGATGAAACGCCAAATTTAACATACTATAAACCCAAAAATGAAGACCTTTTAAATTTGTAATTACTCAACACCTAGATTTTGATGAAACAAAAAGAAAAAACAATTCAAAAAAAACCAAATTTCATTGTTAACATGCTATGGACTTACCTCCATAGCATACAAGATTTTATTTAAAACAAGAACTTTAAAGCGTTATGTAAAATAATAGCATATCACAAGTGATCTTATGAAGTTTATCTTACATTTTATATAAAAAGCAGTCATTTAATATAATTTTTGTTAAATTATTTTGAATTCAAATTGTTTTAAATTGGAATTGTGTTTTGTATTTGAATCATTTTAAATTCGAATTTTATCTTTAAATTTTTTTTTTTTATGATCTCAAATTGGATTGGGAATCCAATTTAGACTTTATTAATAAGTTTGGAATTCCTTCTTTCACCATTTTTTTTAAAAGTACAGTTGAGGCCTATATCAAGCCTCGATGAATCAGAAAACTTGTAAGTACCATGTCTTCACACTAGTTAAGTATTACTGAAGATCATATTGAGAACCTTTTGTATAGGAAACAACAAAAGATGATGACGCAAGACTGACCTACCATCAATATGTAGTTACCTTATTTTATTCAATAATAATCTATTCTCAACTATAGTTTTCAAAGTTTTCTATGTTGCTGTATATATAAAAAAACATAAAAACACTTACCAACAGATAAAATAAATAATAAACTTCTTTTGTACCACTCAATTTAATTTTTAAAATATTAGAAAGAGATTTTGAATATCAATTTTCACCAGACAAATAGTCTTTAATGTAGTATTAAATGTTTAAAACTAAAATAATTGCTATTAATCATGTTATTGTAACGTTACATCAAACATGGATTTGATAGGATAATTAACAAGCTTATAATAATTCAACCCATTGATTAAAATATATCCTAATGAGAAGCTTTGCTCCATGATTATTAATAGAAACTTATGCTAGTAAAAATTTGTGCCCCTTATTCACTATTGCTCCTTAATCATTGTGAAGTGTACGAACTATTAATTTTTTTGAAAATATTTTAAAATATTTTAAATTTATTTAAATTTTTATTTTTTATTATATTTAATTAAATTTTTATATTTTTATTTTAAATCATATAAATCTTAATAACTAATAATAGATTAATCATTGTTAATTAAAATACCATTTATCATTTTATATAACGTGACTTTGTTGTTGTATTTTTACCTTTCACATCAACACCGTATCAATATTATATGAATATAAAATGACAAGTGATATTTTGATTAATGATAATTAATAAGTTAGTCAAAAACATCTATTAAATTCAAAATAAAAGTACAAAAATTTAATTAAATACAATAAAAGAATAAACATTTTTTAAATAATTTAAAAGATTTTTTAAAGAATTATGCTTATTAATTTTTATCTCATATAGGCTTTGTAATAATTATTTCACTTTTACTTTTTCATGAAAACCTTAGCAAAAGTTTTAGACAACACATTCGCATAATCTGAAAAAGAAACAAAACAAAAAAAAAAAAAGGTGAACACGTAACACCCCTAAAAAAACAAAGCCAGAACCTAAAACAACAATTAGGAAGATGTAAGCGTATGTCATGAATTCTACAGTAGAAAATTCCATGATTAAGTATTTCATTGTACAAAAATCTACAAAATTAAGTCAATCTTCCACTTCACTGTCCAACTTCGCCTGAACTTAAAACAAGAAATTCCTCAGGAAAATATTAAATATACCCATTTACCAAACTCAATAAAAATAGAAAAATCAATCAAGAAACCCAGTTTTACGCCAAATAGCATTTCTGACCTGCCTAAGATCTCTGCCTTTCAAAGTCCTCCCTACTCCTTCAAGCACCGAAAAAGTTGTCTTCGGCGACACTCCAGAACCTCTCGCGACGATTTCATGAGGCGGCAGCATCTCCTGCTCTCCATCCTCATCGTAGTAATCAACTTCCAGAAACTTCTTATTCCTTTCCCTTGCCACTGCCATCGACAGAAGCGGCACGTTCACCGGTGCCGACTGTTGCTGCTGGAACTTCCTAGAATACTCTCTTTCCTGCGGCGTTGGTCGAGGAATCGTTGGTCCCACCTTGACGGTTGGTGAAGAAGAAGGAATCGTCGGTTTCCGATAGAGGATTTGGCAGTGATTCGTTTCCGGCAATGCGGCAAGGATTCCGGAACTGTGCGAAAAGGACGGGCAGCGATTATGGGAATTGGTTGTGGTGGTGGAAGGCGGCTGGTGGTGGATTTGTTCTGTGAAATCGGTGGTGGTCCAGAAAATATCATCTTCGGTGAGTTCGTCTCCGTCGTTGGCGGTGGCGGAGGATGCGGAGGTAACACCGAGGAAGCGATCCATTGTAGGATCAGCGAACATGTGAGAAATATGGCGAGGAATGAGGAGGAGGAAAAAGGAGAGAAGTGTGTTGGACTTGGGCTTTGGGTTGGGGTTAAGTGGGAGTGGGGCCCATTGGATCGTTTTCCAATGGTGACGAGGCCGACGGAATTTTTTTTTGGGAACCCACGTGGCTAAATAAGTCCGATCAAGGCCTTATCTGGGAACCTCGGTGAAAAGGCGTCTTCGTCTACGATTGGATCCTTGGTGGTCCACTTCTTCTCTCCAATCACTTTGCGCCGCGTCAGCCTCGTTCATTGTCCTTTTATTGTGGATAACTACTAGTTAAAAAATGGAAAAAGATTGAACAGCCTATCCTTTAACAGTAAAAAGGACTCTGAAATGCAACTATTTTTTGATTGGCTTCAGCGATGTGGGCATATTTCCTTTGTAAGTTGTAAGGCCACCTTGGCTTTGGATTCGATCCTAAGCTAACATATTAAGATACATGAATGTAAAGCCAAATATTTTTTATTAGAGTTTTTTATATTATTTTTGAATTTTGCTAACAAGTATATTTGGATATTATTTAAAGTAATTTTACTAAATAATAATATTTTCTTCGAATGTATTAGAATTTATCATATTAATTATCAACTATTACATATAATATAAAAAGTATTGTTACAAATAGTAATGGAGAATCTGAAATGTTCTCAATAATGGGGTGGGAGGCTAAGATGCTCTTCCACTTAAAATTTGTATGATGTTGGTTTAGTTTCATAAACAAAGTTGTCCAAACTTAATACTAGTTTATTTTTCAATATAAGCCCGATGAAACTCTGTACCAGAGGGAAGTTTGTTTTTCCTAATGCGCTTACGCCAGAAAATTAGAAGATAGAAGAGGATTTTACTTTTCAAGTTTTATAAACGGTGAAAAGAGATATTAGCATGTAAATGAATCAAATGTTTGTCCAACACATTGTAAATGAGTTCAAATTAAATTCATTTACTAAGTTAAACAGACAAATTTAAATAAAAATTTAAAAATTTTATTTTTAATAAACAGATTTAACAAGGGAAATGATATCACCCCACTATAATGTTACACCAAAAATTGTATCATCCATAAAAAGCACAGGGTATAAATCGACTACCATTTAATAATTTTATACTTTTAGGCGACACCGTTGCATGGAAAATTTGTGTAATTCAATCAATTTAATGCGAAAATTAAAGTATCTATCGAAAAAATATATAAAATACCTTCACTCTTTAAGTTTTAATCGAAATTATATGAAAATTTATTAGTTTTCAAAATAGACATCTCATCTCAAAATTCTAAACAATATTAATATTTGATATGAAATATCTAAAATGTCTTTTTTTTCTTTTTTCTAATGTTTTCTTTTTCTCAAGTCGATCGACAGCATCTTTACATTAGTCGACCATCCATGGAAAGACCAGATCGGTGCTTCCTGAAAGCATCAAAGCTCCAATTAGACTCCCCAAGGGAGCTTCGGTGCTTCTCTTGAGAGCCCTAATAGAGCTCTTCAGTGCTCCCTTGGAGGAGCCCGATTAGAGCTCTCTTTTTTTTTATTTAAATTAATAAAAATTTAATAAAATAATATAATAATAATTTTTAAAATTAATAAAAAATAAAAAAATTAATATTATCACATCATCAAATTAATAGAAATCATAAGAGGAAATTGTGAGAAAAGAACCTTGTGATAAGATGATTTCAGAAATAACCATCAATATAAAGTTATTTGTTTCTAGCCAAAAAGAAGCATGAGTAGACCAAAATGCCCTTAAAAACATCGTTTCAAATAAATGGTCAGCCGTTTGAGCTATCTCCCTCTCGCCAGAGAGAAAAAAAAAATGCTCAGCTGTTTGAGCTCAGTCATCTTTCTCTCTCAACTCTACCAAGTCTCTGTTGAGCACCATCGTCATCAGTTCTCTCAGATCTCTGAACTGTACAAGCTTTATCAACTCTCTATTGAGCACCATCGCCATCAAGCTGTGGTCTATCTCTCGACATTTGGCCATATTGTCGTAAATTAACAAACCCTATAGCAGAGATGACATCAAGGTACTTGTTATTGGGTTTATTGCTGCAACACACTTAAATTTCTGAAACATTTGGTGTAAATTAAAACATGGATTAGAAACATTACCCAAAGTTGTTACACACCATGCATCTATAACATATGTTACTGTTATTTTAGCGTGTCATGACATTGGTTATATGCATGGCGTGTTACAACATTTTACGTTATATGCATGGCGTGTTACAATATTTAACATTATATGCATGGCGTGTTACAATATTTTACGTTATATGCATGGCGTGTTACCACATTTTCCGTTATATGCATGGCGTGTTACCACATTTTACGTTATATGCATGGCGTGTTACTACATTTTAAGTTATATGCATGGCATGTAATAATATGACTGATAAATTTTTGAACACAGCATGTATTGTGTAAAATGATTGACAAATTTTTTTTTTTTTCAAAATTTTAGTGGGGTACCAATTATGCGACTTGTGGTAAGACATGGTGGTCAGTGGGTGGATGGCATTTACAAGGGTGGTGAGTAAAGAGTGAGGGGGGTTAGAAGTGATTTGTTGTTTGCGGGCTTGATGAAGCTGGTTGAAGATGTTGTTGGGGTAAACTCAGAATTTAACGAGATTGAGTTACATGCATTTATCAGTACACCTAGAGAGCTAACACGACCAATTATCAAGGATGATGAGGATGTTGCATTAATTCTGCTAGAACAGAGGAATGTTCCGATTGTGTATGTCAACATTAAGGGACGCAGAACAAATGAACAACATGGTAATCAGCTCAATCAAAATGAGATTTACAATGCTTCACAATTACCACATCATTCACAGGAGTTTGTGCAGCCCGATAGATAAACAACATTCACAAAACAGTTGGCTGCACAATTTCGATTAAGATGTGCATCAAACCAATTACTTGCTCTTATCCAACAAATGCAACGATCGGGTGGAACTGTAGAGTGTGTAATGCCATTGTCAAATGAGAATAGGATAGTTGAAGACAACAATGTGAGGTTAGAGGGTGACACTGCGACGCTGGAGGATAATACTGCATTTGATGAGGGAAATGAGGATTTGTTCACTACCGGTGAAGATAGATTTAATGACAATTCAGATAATCGGCTTGAAGAACGGCATGATGACAGTTCGGACGATGACCGACTTTATGACAGTGACATTTCAATTGCAAATAATGTTGAAGGCGAAATGGAACCTGTTGAAGGTGTTGATGTAGGAGATGTTCAGTGTGATGACCCCATATACAATAACCCCATTGCTGGTGAGAACGGGATTCGTTCCCTTGATACATTGGTCGATGACAGTTATCAGGAAAGGGAAAATACAGGGACATCTCGTACGTGGTAAATTGCAGGTGCAGAAAGGTTCTCCTTCCAAACAATTACCACTGAGGAGTCGACATGTGTAGATGATCGCTTATACAAAGGAAGGATGTTTTCGTCGAAGGCCAAGTTGAAACGAGCTCTGAACATGTTGGTTATAAAGGAGAAGTTTGCGATAAGAGTTAAAAGGTCATGTCAAGGTCGTTATGAGGTTAGTTGCAAGGACAAGGCATGCAAGTTCAGTGTCCGTGGAATGAAGTTACCTGACAAAGGAGAATATTGGCAAGTGCGGACATTCCAGAAAGTACACACCTATACTATTGATGGTTTGTAAGGGCGATTTCCAACTACGAGTGCGAAGATAATTGGTGAACTTATGTCACACAAGCTTCGGGCTAATGGAGTCGTATTAAGACCTAAGGACATAATGTGTGAGATGAGGGTTCAGTAGGGATTAGAATGCTTGTATGGTAAGGCTTGGCAAGCGAAAAAGTATGCAGAGAGGCTTGTTTTTCGTCCACTAGAGGAGTCATTTCAACTACTACTGTCACAGCCCAATTTTCGGGCCATGACTGGTGCAAGGGCCCAATGGGCTCATCCCACTAAGCCCAAGCAAGCCTACTTAATTAATCTTATACATTAATCCCTCTTCCTTTAAAATCCAAAGCTCGAAATGTTTAAATACCGTTTCTTTGAAAACGATTCATAAAACCCAATCATACATTCATAATGGCATCATCCACCAATATATTCATAAATAGATTAACAAATGATTCTTAATGTTTCACATTAAATAATCATATACACATAATTAGACCTTGACCGTCAGCGGAGTGACTCTATGTACGATTGATAACACTGAGTGTCACGTTAAACCTATCGAGTAATGTATAGGGAGGAGCACCTCGTCCTAGGATCCAATCACCTTTAACTCAAAAAACCTAAAACATGAATTTTAAAAACGTGAGTACAAACTCAGTGAGTGAACATAGGAAGGGAACAAGCAACGTTAAGGAAGGTTTAGAAATCATGATGCACATTTTTGAAAACAATGCAACTTAGTTCAAGCTCTTATTAAAATCCCTCCATTAAACCCTTGGTTATTAAATCATTTCACGATGAAGGAACCATATTCATATGAAATCGAAAAGAAAGGAAATTTCCAAAAAACATTTTATCTCGCCCAGCTCATGTGCATCCCACCACATCTTGCACATAGCCGGACACCACATCTCACCCAGCTCATGTGCATCCCACCACATCGTGCACATAGTCAGACACCACACCTCACCCAACTCATGTGCATCCCACCACATCGTGCACATAGTCGGACATCATCCCACCACATCGTGCACATAGCCAGACACCACATCTCACCCAGCTCATGTGCATCCCACCACATTGTACACATAGCCGGACACCACATCTCACCCAGCTCATGCACGGTTACATTTGTCACACAATGGTACCATTTATGACATAGTATATATATGTATATCAACATTATACAAAAACATATGGATTCATCCTTTTACACATTTCACATTTCACAACATCAAAACATTTTATCAAGGACTAGTTCCTAAGCAATTTTAAAGCAAAAACAAATAAAATTCTCAAATGATTCATTAAAACACGTAAACATTTCCCCAAAACATTTTGAAATGCAAGTTCACTCACCTGGCAACAACGAGATATTAAATCGCTATTTGTTCAGAGGTGTCTCTAACTATTTTCACTGGTCGGTCGATCGTTATTTACTCTGGCACGCCACCACAGTACTCTAACCTTAACTTTGCACTTCCTAGCAATAATACAAACTCAATATATTTAATTACATACGTATACAAGTAGCACTTAAATCAATTAATCCTTACTCAAATTTATATTTTTCATCCTATCATGAAACCATCTTCAATTAACTCTTAATACATTTTTACTAAAATTACTTATATCCATTGCTTATGTAATTTTTTAGATTATATCACTAGCAACTTATTTATGATGTCACGTGCCTACTTCAACCTTTCTAAATAATTTTCGCCCAAATCCATCTTATAGTTTCACACATAATCCACATATATGGTAGCAATAATCATTCTCACTTTCACTCAATTATTTCCTAGTTTACATGCATCGTTATCTATCTAACTTTCAATACTTTGTTTCTCAATCCTCCATCCACAATATTCCTTTTTTACTTCTTTCAAACAACATGCCATACAATCTTAATAATTTTAAACTAGCTTAGGCAAATAGATCCTTTCAACAACCGTAATTCCTCACAATATTCAACTAACCGTAGGCTTTAAAACATAGTGTTAAGCTTACCGTTTTCCTTTTCCACTTTGAGTCCTTCATGTACCCATGGGTTTATTGGCTTACATGTTATCAATTTTTCTCCAATCAAGCCAATCTTTGCTGCTACAAGATATTTCTCTAAGTCACTAACTCATTTTCAAAGACTACTCAAGCAAAAAACAAGAATTCTTACCGTTCCTTGCTTGAATCACCAAAACCAAGCTTTTTCTTCCTTTCTCTCTTTTTCTTTCTTCTCCTCCTAGGGTTTAGATGTGCTGAAAATTGGGGTTAAAGGTTATAAATTTAGTGCTCAAGAAGTTTGGAGAAGAAAGGAAAAGAAAACATGGTAAGGAAAGTGAAGAAAACTTGATTTCATGGTGGATAAAGAGAAAATGGCATGGAAGCTTCAAGAATGGTGTGGAGCATGGATGAAGAAGAAGAAAAATTAGGTGGGGGAAAGGATAAGATAGGTCTTGGCCTAAAAAAATCAGGGTCAAAGCTTCCTTTGGAAGCTTTGACCAAACTTCACATAAAATTACCATTTTGTCTTTTTTGTTTCCTTTCATTTTAATTTAGTCCTCCAAACGCTCATTTAACTCCAATTTCCTTCTATTACCTTCTTCTACACATGTACAAACAAAGTATGAAGTTTGTACTCCAACGCGGTGTCTCCATAATATTTAAAATATTTATTTACCCGCGCTATCTTTACTTAATAAAGACACGCAGCCCCATTAACGTCATTTTTCTCCAAAATTCTCTCATTTTTCTTCTCCCCCACTTAGATTGACAATATACTCCTTCTTCATAGAAAATTTTTGACACTGAATAAAATATTAATATTTTAATATTATTTTATTCTAAAAATTTTCTCTTATCTCCTCTTGTTCCCTTAGTACCTAAAATACCTTACTATGCCTCAATTGACTTCTGAATCACTTTTTATCTCACAAATTCTTCTTCGATAAAAAATATCATTATTTTATTATTATTTTCTTTTGTGCGAAATATTTTATCCCAAACTATTTCTTTCATCTTTCATCATTTCTAAATATTATAATTAACCTCAATTGGCATCCAATAAGCTTTATTAGTCACCATATCAAAGTACGGGGTATTACAACTACCTTTGTATTTTTATATGTTGGAACAAGAAAATCCTGGGATAGTGACTACAGTGGCTATTGATGAGGCATAAAGATTCAAGTATTGTTTCTGGTCATACAGGGCTTGTATTCGGGGGTTTAGGGATGTAATGCGTCTTATGGTTGCAATTGACGTGACACATCTCAAAGGCAGGTTCAAGGGTGTTCTGTTTGTCACTGTATGCAAAGATGCAAACTAGTGCGTATATCTAGTTGCGTTTGGCATCGGCCATGTTGAGGACGAAGACTCGTGGACATAGTTTCTTAGCAAGCTACGTGATGCGGTTGGTTGTCTTGAAAACACTATGTTCATTTCTGATCAGCATCTTGACATTAAGAAAGCAATCCAAAATGCATACCTAGAAGTGCACCATAGTTTATGCAGTTACCACTTGAAAAAAAACTTTAAAAACAAGTTCAAGCGCGACAAGGTTTGTATGCTTTTCACCCTTGCTCGAGATTGCTATAAGGTGACCGATTTCAACAGACATATGAACCAGCTACAACAGATTCACCCGGGAGCCCACGCTGACCTTATGAGAATAGGGCTTGAGAGATGGGCATGTGCATGTTCACCAGCAAGGCGATACCAAATGATGACATCCAACATTACGGAATGTGTTAACTCATGTTTGAAGCATGCAAGACAAATGTCAATCACTGTTTTGATCAAGTTCATCAGAGACATGTTTTAGCGTTGGTTCCATGACTGGTACAAGGAGGCTGTCAAGGTGACCACACCTCTCAGCCCTTGGGTTGCCAAGCACTTAAGCCTACGGTTCAATGATGCACATCGCTTTGTAGTTAAGCCTATCAATCGAATGGAGTTCGAAGTTAAAGACGGGAAGATGGACGAACTTGCAAACCTGTTCATGTTGTGAATTCCAAACAGATTTACTGCCATGCAGCCACGCCATTGCAGCAATAAGGTTAGAATATCTTTATTTATTATTTGAACTCTAATTGACATAACATTTACATTGTACTTGAAGATTGAGTTTATTGTATTTTTTAGTAAATGCAAACATGAAGCCATTGAATTCTATGCTGACTACTACAAGACAACCATTTTGGTGGAGGGTTATTTGGGATCCATTCGACCGGTAGGGCATCCTAGTGAGTGGGACATCCCCTCTCATGTGAAATAAATTATCGTTTTGTCACCACCTAGGCAAGGCCAAGCGAGAAGACCTAGGAGGAGAAAGATTCCATTGGCTGGTGAAGGCAGTCGAGCACGAAAATGTTCATAATGCAAGACATATGGGCATAACAGACAGAATTGCCCATCCCCATTTACAATTCCATCCATAAATCCGACATCATCTCCAAGTGAATCGGTGCCTCCACAAAACGCTGACCCAAAGCATGTTCAAGTTGCAGACAACCCGGTCACACACGCAACAACTATCCAATACGGAGGATAATGTCTGAAAATGTAGGGTGTGTTGTGGATGAAGACAGCTTGTCCCCTTAACTAAATGTGTAACCTATGTGCAATACCTTTCTCACAATTTCCTTTGGCAGTATCTTACATTCATTCATATTTTTTAGTGTTTGTTAGTTTTCTCTTGTAGATGAGTCTTTATTTATTTTATTAATTTTGTAGATAGATTATTTGAGTATTCATTTCATTTTGTTCGTAGTTTTGAACATTGAATAAACTTGTGAAGTCCTTATACTGTTACCACATTTCTCACATTTTATTACCACTTGTATTAATCAATTAATGATTTGATTTAACTCCTTTCTATTTCATTTGATTTAACTGTTTATGTTCTTATAATGAAATTCCTTTTTATTTCATGAGTAATTAAATTTCGCCAATATCGATTAGTAGACTAAGAGCATTCTGCCTGTAAGTCTTGTGGTGACATGCTGAGTGAATGAAGACTTATGATGTGACACGCTGACTTGTTGCAGTTTTGGCGGGTGACATGGTAGGGGCCAATTGTGGTGACACGCTGAGTGCAAGCAAACTTATGATGTGACATGCTGACTTGATGCAAACTTTTGGCGTGACACGTTGACTTCTTGCAGTCTTGACGGGTGACACGGCAGGGGTCAATTGTGGTGACATGTTAAGTGCATGTAGACTTGGCGTGACACGCCAAATTATTGCAGTCTTGTTGGTGACACGACACAAAATTAATAAAATTAAGGAAAGTTTTAAAAAAGTAACATCTGTTATAAGAAGAATAAACTAACATGATATTTCAATTGTTATTTGAGGGATTCCGGCTCTCAGATGCTTATTCATACTCAATATTAAAACCCACTGTAAGTGGTCGCAGCTACATTACATCACAAAGACTCTCTAAAAGACAGTGCAGTGAAGCGTACGTGCTTCGAAATGATCCTGGAGGTCTATCCACATATCAATCTTTGACCTTGCTTGCACGGTTGAGTTGATTGTAGCCTAGTACAGTTTTCCTAGTACCCCAAAAAAAGCATAAATCGGTTTGTCAACCCTCTGCATGAAGTCTGGAAACTCTCTTGGTTTCAGGGATTGAGGCATCTCAACTGGTGCTCCTATCTTTGCAAAATCAACAGCCATATAGTGAAGAGTTGCCAATTCTAGGTCCATGATTCGAGGTCTCGATTCAGCCTAGAATTGGCAACTCTTCACTATATGGCTATTGATTTTGCAAAGACAGGAGCACCAGTTGAGATGCCTCGATCCCTGAAACCAAAGGAGTTTCCAGACTCATGCAGAGGGTTGACAAACCCATGTATGCTTCCCTTGGGGTACTAGGAAAACTATACTGGGCTACAATCAACTCAACCATGCAAGCAAGGTCAAAGTTTGATAGACAAAGCTTGTGGATAAACCTCTAGGAGCATTCCGAAGCACGTACGCTTCACTGCATTTAAACCCCCGTCTCTTGGAGAGGCAAACTGTCAAGATCCTCATACTGTCTGCATTGGATTTGCAAAACATGACACATATGCACTAGTGAGTTAAGCCATAATGTGCAACAAGGTATATTGAAGAAATAAATAAGGAATAAATGTTGTGACACGCCATGCATAACAAGCAAAATGTTATGACACGCCATGCATAACAAGTAAAATATTGTGACATGCCATGCATAACAAGTAAAATGTTGTGACACGCCATGCATAACAAGTAAAAATTTGTGACAGCCATGCATAACAAGTAAAATGTTCTAACACGCCATGCATAACAAGTAAAATGTTGTCACAGCCATACATATCAAGTGAAATGTTGTCACACTGACACGCCAATAACTAACTATAATAACAATGTCGTGACACGGTAAAACACCAAAAACCAGTAAAACCACTACGACTTAACCCTAAAAACCATCCATCCAACCAGTGAGAAAACCCAGTCTAAACATTTGCAAAACAAAACATACAAAAAACACGAACATATCAAACATACTCAACAAAAAAGTAAAAAATTAACGAACACAAGCATGTTTTAATTTGAGACTCACTTACATCTTCACTCATAGCCGACATTGTTGTTGTTGCTGTGGTGTCGTTACGTTTGCAAAGAGTCTTGTCGAACACTCCGATATCGACAGGAATGAGAAATGAATAACACAGACGGTAGAAATTCTGACAAATAAGTGTTTAAAATGAAAAATGGCCTTATAATATTCTCATTTATTCGTTTCATTTATAAATTAATTCAGTGGAAGTCCAAACAGTTACCACGTTAACTGTCGACTTTTTTTTTTAAAATTCAGTGGAAGTCTAAACGGTTACCATGGCGTGTCAGCTGTTCAAGCAATGGCATGTCATAGTCGTGTCACATATTCTAACCGTGGCGTATCATAAATTTTGAACCCTGTCGTGTCACAGTCGTGACACACTGAGTGTAAGCAGATTTATGGCGAGACACGACTAACTTGGTGCAGTATCATGGGGTGACACGCGACGACCTAATTGTTATGACATGCAGAGTGGAAGCAAATTTATGGCGTCACACGCTGAGTATCTGTAGATTTATGGCATGACACGGCATTACCCAATTGTTCTGACACCCTGATTGGAAGTAGATTTATGGGCTGACACACTGAGTGTTAGTGGATTTACGACGTGACACGCTGACTTCTTGCAGATTTATGGGTTGACATGCTAAGTGCAAGCAGATGTAAATGGGGACACGCTGACTGGTAACAGATTTATGGCGTCACACACTGACTTCTTGCGACTGTGTATCAAATTAAATATATTGTGTATACAAAAGAAAAAAAATTCTTGGTATAAAATTAATTGTGTATAAACAAAAAAAATAATTGTGTATAAAATTAATTATATAAAATATATTGTGTATACAAAAAGAATTAATTTTGTATACAATGAATTGTATAAAATAAATTGTGTATACAAAAAAATTATGTATAAAGTTAATTGTATAAAAATAATTCTATATAAAAAAATGTACAGACAAGGACCAATATGTTTAGGGTTCGCTCTCACAACTATTGAAAAAAATTTCTAAAACGTATTGCTGACGCATTTTTGCAATCATATTCTGCTTAACTCCGATCTATTTCGATTATAAAATATCGTCCATGTACCCTATCATGAACATACTGCAGCTGACACTACCATTCTACCGATGCACTTTAACTTTTAGCAAATGAATATCCAATGGCATCGGCGTCAAATCCTGTCTCTTCCGACGTGCTCTGTTGAAATAATCGGCTTGGTGGCAGATGATTGGCATTATTGTTGTCAAGGGTGTCATTTGAGCTACACGAACTCCGTTATCCTTAGCATCTGAAGTTCTTGCGGAGTCCATCACCTTGATCGTCCACCTCACTAAGTCGATCTTTGTAACCACCCAATGCCCACCATTGTTGCAAGGCACGAGGATGAAATCCACATCTTCCCATTTTTTTCATATATCGGCCTTTCACCCTCCACATACCCTCGTAACTTATCTAGAATTTACATTATGGCCCGGGCATCTTCTATCGAAAATGCCATGTGTAGCATACGGATGGTGTCTTGTGAAACATGTAAACATTAGCTTACACTTCATGTAATCAAAAAACTTAGTATTTATAGAATTGAACAATTTTTAAATAAACTTACGAAGAATGTCGTGTCAACCACGCATGCATGGGTAATGTACAGCTTCAACTTCGGCCCTATCATCCGCTTGCAGAGTACGTTGAGGCATGCGTCGATATGTTCACTTGTCATTTCCTCATTGGGATCCTCTAAGGTTATGAAAAAGTCAGCCCCTTGATCCCCTAAGATGCCTACGTTACGCCTGCATATGTAACATAATGAATTTCATAAGTCTTGGTGGATTAATGTTTCATTAAAAAACAATATTTGCAATGTTATTTATAATCTTACCTCGCGAACTCGTCTTTTTTGAAAGCTTTGTAGGCTTTTACGATTATATCCTTCACATCTCGACGGCTCACTAAGGGGTCGACTACAGGATTGCCATGTATTTGCTCACCATTTTCAACCGTGCCCGCTTAGTTTGGTCTGAAATTTCTGCTGCACCATGATGGACAATAAATGACTCTGGTGACGATGACCGTGTCTCAACTGCATTAGGAGTGCTCTGATGATAAAGCACCATAGCTCCTGCTGCTGCCTCGAAGAATACATCGATCGGAGGAAGATGCTCTCTTTCAGCCAAGACTAAGTCAGGGTCCCCCTCCCCTCCAACAGATGCATCGATAATGGACATAGGCAGAAGAACATGCTCTCTTTCAGCATCATCTGATTGAAGGGTGACATCTCCTGCCACAACTTCATCGACGACATCATCAACATGAGTTACGTGCTCTCCGTCAGCACCAAGAACGTCATCGTGAATGTGAACACCAAGTTCATGATGCTGCCTATCATCAGCATCATCGTGCTTCAGACCAACACTGTGAGATGAAGGATCGCCCTACAAAATGGGAAAAACTTTTAGTTAGCTCATAAAATACCACAAACCATAACCAGTAAAATGTTGTGACGCGTCATGCATAACAAGTAAAATGTTGTGACACGCCATGGATAGCAAGTAAAACATTGTGACACGCCATGCATAACAAGCAAAATGTTCTGACACGCCATGCATAACAAGAAAAATGTTGTGACACATCATGGATAACAAGCAAAATGTTCTAACACACCATGCATAACAAGTTAAACGTTGTGACACACCATGCATAACAAGTAAATTGTTCTGACATGCCATGCATAACAAGTAAAATTTTGTCACATGCTAACGCTGACACACTAATAACTAACTATAATACAAATGTCCTGACCTGCTAATCACTAAAAACTAGTTAAACCACTACTACTTAACCCCAAAAACCATCAAACCAGCAAGCAAACACAGTCTAAACAGTTGCTAAACATAAATCACCAAAATACAAGTGAAGATAGAATAACATACTTGTGATTTAAGGTCGTCAAGAATCCGAGCAACGATACGATCCTCAAGTGTCTGCATTGCTAGAGTCAATGACTAAATTAAAGCCTTCAGCTCCAACATCTCTTTTTCATGCTTGCGCATGATCCGTCGGAGTTAGCGGGTGGTGATTGCTCTGTTATTGACTCTTCTCAACTGGGTCAACTGCAATAACAAATATAACTGTGTTATTTAATAATCATATATGGAATTGTTGAACATTAACCGTTACAACTTTAATATCCTTACCGACGGCTCATTAGCAATCTGCGGTGGAGCCGAACCTATCTGTGCTTGAGGACCTGTCTTCACTTCCGTAAACTGCAATAACAGAAATTACTATGTTACTCGATGAACATATGTGGAAATGTAGAACGCAAACCGTTAGAACCGATCTTACCAACGAGTAGTTTCCACTGTGCGTCTGAGAAGGACCGGTGGGTGGTTTTAGAGCTACCGACGCATGGTCCAACTGCAAATACAGATATGTTATTCGATAATCACATATGGAATTGAAGAACACAAAACTGTTAGAACTGTGCTTACCAGCTGTTCACTGCCTTGACCATGGTCATCTCCTTGGTCCATCAACTCAGGGCTCGACAGCTCATTAACTAAAGCAGCGACGGTGTGTGTCCGCTTTGTGCCACCAGAGGCTCTTTTTTTCCTTCAAGCTTCTCCTTTTTTGCCTCGCACCTAAGCCTCAATCCGACAAATCCTCCATGTGCTCTATTGGCACGTACTCGTGGCCCTCTGATAACGGGACATCAAGTTTCACAAAATACTCCTGGCTAGCCTCATCCGCGATGGGTTTCACCGTCTCTAGTGCCCATAACTGCAAATAAACAAATAAAATATTGTGATTATCGAATAGGGAAAATTATTATACAAATACAAAGCAAAAATTAGTAGTTGTTCACTCACATGCATAAATGACTCTAACTTCTGAAATGCTGTGTGGAAGTCTTTTGGCTTCTGATTGCAATCCCATCTGCACATTCATGGGTAGACTTTGTCCTTCGAACCAGAGAGGGTAACTATTTTTCGGAGGGCCAAAATTGCCTCCATTGCCTAGAACTGCAAGTCAAATGTAACCATTATCAGACTGTAATCATAAACGAGTATAGCCATAAATTATTTTTTCAAAAGAAAATTGAAAAATGTTACGTGATAATACCTGTATCACCCATACGAATCCGTAAATGTTGTAACGTAACCGAGTTTCCTTTGTCACGCTTGAGCCAGGCACTTCGAACCCCTTCAAAAGGTAGTCCAAGGTCAGCTTCCAAACATAGTGCCCCCATGGGAAAACATTCGAAGCGTCGATGTCCTCCACCATTGATAGCAACCAAGGTGTCACCCGTCTACGGTAGTCTTGACCAAATAAAATGTTATTCGTGATCAAGATGAGTACCATCTTGGTCGCGTCTCCTGGTGGCTAAATGTTACCCTTGCGGAACGTATCAAGCAAAGCCTACAGCTTAACACTCTCCTGCCCCGTTCTAGTATCTGGCATGAATTTCGTCTACAGAAACCTCGTACGGTCGTCTGAACATATCGGGTATTGGACCGAACTATAGCCCGATGATAAGGCAGAACTCCTGCTTTGATAGTCGCGCCTTGCTCTTACCAATGGCAAACCATAGCTCGTGGTCCATTGATTGGCTCTCAGTGATCCGGCGAATCATGATACTGTGCAAGAGACCGACGCAAAAGTACCCTTATGGATAAATGTCTAAGAGCATTCCGAAGCACGTACACTTCACTGCATCGTACTCCCGCTTCTGTTAGAGAGTCTTTGTAATGTAATGCAGTTGCGACCACTTACAGTGGGTGTTAATTGCAAAGTTGAACGCCCACTTCTCCCTCGACACGATCAGTAAACTGTTAAGATCCTCACACTGTCTGCGCTGGATCTGCAAAACATGGCACATATGCACTAGTGAGTTAAGCCGTAATGTGCAACAAGGTATATTGAAGACATAAATAAGGAATAAATGTTGTGAAACGCCATGCATAATAAGCAAAATATTGTGACACGTCATGCATAACAAGTAAAATATTGTGACACGCCATGCATATCGAGTAAAATGTTGTGACACGCCATGCATATCGATTCAAATGTTGTCACATGTTAATGCTAACACGCCAATAACTAACTACAATTATAATGGCGTGACACGGTAAACACCAAAAACCCCTAAACCACTACAACTTAACCCCAAAAACTATTAAACCAGCAAGAAAACACAATCTAAATATTTACAAAACAAAACAAAAAACAAGAACATATCAAACAAACCCAACAAAAAAGTAAAAACTTAACAAACACAAAAATGTTTTAATTTAAGACTCACTGACCTCTTCACTCATAGTCAACATTGTTGCTGATGCTGTGGTGTCGTTACGCTTGCAAAAAGCCTTCTTGAACACTCCGATATCGACGGGAATGAGAAATGAATCACACAGATGTTAGGAATTCTAAAAAATAACTGTTTAAAATGAAAAATGACCTTATAATGTTCTTATTTATTTGTTTCACTAAGGGGAATTAATTCAGTGGAAGTCCAAACGATTACCACGTTAACTGCCCGTTTTTTTCTCCTCTCTCTATTTCAAACCATGACGTGTCAGCTATTCAAGCAATGCCGTGTCACACACTCTAAACCATGGTGTGTCAGCTTTTCATGCAATGCCATGTCACACACTCTAAACATGGTGTCTCACCAACTCTGAACTCGGGCTTGTCACAACTTCCCTCCTTAGTGTGTCACCAACTCTGAACTCTAGCGTGTCACAGATTCCCTCCATGGCGTCTCACGAACTCTGAACGCTGACGTGTCACAGATTCCCTCCATGCCGTGTCACCAACTCTGAACTCTGGTGTGTCACAAATTCCCTCCATGGCGTCTCACCAACTCTGAACGCTAACGTGTCACAGATTTCCACCATGACGTGTCACCAACTCTTAATTCTGGCGTGTCACAGATTCCCTCCATAGCGTCTCACCAATTCTGAATGCTGACGTGTCACACATTCTCAACATGACGTTTCACAAACTTTAAACCCTGCCATGCCACAGCCTCTCACATATGGCCTGTTATAGCAAGACCATTTCCTGCTTTGGATTCACATCTTTCTCCTTTCAATTCACCACCGTATCAAGGATTTCTGGTTTCACATCATTAGCCAAGCTTTCCATTCATCACGATCGGTTCCTCGTTTGGTTTAATATCACTTTTCTCCTATTATCTAAATGTCATATCCCAAATCTCTGAAAAACCATCTCATGCAATATTATTTTGTTTTGCACAACCTTCACAAAAAAAAAAATGGATGTTTTGCACAAAATTAGATGTTGTCAAAATTCTTTGCATATTTATTTTTTTTTTATTTTTTGCCTGTTTGAGAGTGCACGCTAACAAAGATGGCTCATTAAGGGCATTTTTGTCTCAAAATTTATTCTGGTGACTAAAAACAGTTAAAATTATTTCGAGAGTTATTTACAAAAACACGTTATTTTTAAAGGCTAAAAAATTTTTTTTTCCAAATCATAATGATTGATTAACGAATGAATTTATATGTTCAGTGACAGATTTTTTTTTAAGATAGAATGTTTATTTTAAAAGCTATCAAACTTAAGTGTAATTTGATTAAAATTTTGAAAATGGGGTTACTTTGTTAAAAAAATAATACGCATGCTTTGCACGTGTCACCCAAATGGTTATGAAGTCCGAACCTCTTGTCTCGAGCCAGACTCTCAGATAGCGTGTTGAGTGTTGACGGGACCTCAATTGTCCCTTTCTTTTCAAGCGTCTCAGCCCATCAACCACCGCGCAACCAAAAAAAAAAAAGAGCAAGACTCTTCGCTGCCAAGAAGAAGAAGAAAATAATAATAATAATAATAAAAAAAAACCTCTGTATTTACCGGACTCCACAATTCCGAAATAAACCATGATTACTGCTGTAATTACAACTCTGCCACTAACGACCTTTCTATTGTCCTTTGATTTTCGCCTATTCGTTTATTATTAACAATCTTTTTTGTTTTCTTTGGTTGTGTGAAAAATGGAGCAGCAAAGAAGCTTATCGGGGTCGTCGCAGAGCCCTAGATCTCCGTCGTCTCAACCGTATCTTTCAGTTTCCGTGACGGATCCCGTCAAGTTAGGCAATGGCGTCCAAGCTTATATATCCTATCGCGTCATCACCAAGGTATCCGTTGCTAATAATTAAACTGATTTCTTCTTTCGTTCTTAAATTCTCTTCAATACTAATAAAAATATTGGATTTTTTTTGGGGGNAATTTCACTGTTTGGACAGACCAATTTCCCAGAATACCAAGGACCGGAAAAGATTGTTATTAGGCGTTACAATGACTTTGTTTGGTTACGTGATCGCCTTTTCGAGAAGTACAAAGGCATTTTTATTCCTCCTCTTCCCGAGAAGAGTGCTGTAGGTAAACAAATTGAGCATTCTTTACCTTTATTTTGATTTGTTTCAAAGCAGTAAGTTTTCGATCAATTCCTTTGATTGCAATATTTCATGTTTTTTTGAGTAATTGTAAATATATTTTTCTGGTTAAATGTGTAAGCTTGTGTCTGAAGTAATCTAATTTTGTGGATGTCGCAATTGCAGAGAAATTTCGATTTAGTGCTGAATTTATTGAAATGAGACGTCAAGCATTGGATGTATTTGTTAATCGGATTGCTGCACATAATGATCTTCAACAAAGTGAAGATCTTAGAACTTTTCTGCAGGCGGATGAAGAGGTGATGCTTTTAGGGTTTTTTGCTTTGAATGGTTCAGTTTTGTTTTTTCTATGCATGTTCTAATGATAATCACCAGATCATCCTTCTGGATATTTTGAAAGTTGGGTGTTGTAGATAATTGTGACTTTGCATGTAAGGTGCATTATCTCATTTTTAATCATTGAGATGGAGACTACATTTCTTAAAAATTTCTTGTAAAGGGAATATTTTATAGTTATTATCTGAAATTGTCTTCATGAATTATACAAATTTAACTTCTTTGAAGGGGGGTAGGCAATATGTTCACTTTTGTCTTCATTATTGTTCAGCCCTGTGATTCATTTAGACTGCACCATATACATTTCTAAATGAACTGTTATCCAAGAGACCAGCACTATTATTCCATCTAGGGCCATGTTTGGCATTGGAGATTCTTTTGGTAATATATGTTGACAAGGAAGGATTATGATTTTAGTTACCTAAGTAGGCCAGATCTGTTCAGGGGGAACTTGCCATGTTGACTAATGTAAAATCTTGTTCTCTGGTCAATTGGTGACAAGTTTCTCAATTTTCTGTTCCTGCTTTGTGTATTTGATGCTTTATTTTTAAATTTCTACATTTTTGAGAACACAAATTTGAATGTAAACTTTGTGGCTTTTCAGACAATGGAGAGACTGAGATCTCAGGAGACTGGTATTTTTAAGAAGAAGCCAGCGGATTTCATGCAAATTCTCAAGGTAAATAAGTTCTTCGTGACAATATAATGAGTTAGGATGTCAGTAGAATGACTATAGAGTAGACAGATGCAAATAAAATATCTAATGACTAATGAGATGTCAGAAAACTTTAGCTTGAACATTTCTTTCTAGTAGATATTTTGATTGGTGAATAACCATAAACAAAAGTTCTTGCCATAATAATGAATTTCTTCTACAAAATTTAATCTTGTTATCTGAGCCACGTTTTAAGGGAGAAGACCTCTAACATAACTTATAAATCTGTCATAGATAACTTGTTGCATCCTATCTGAAGCTCTCAGGGAACTCACTGCTTGCTTTCTATAATACCTTGGTATCCCTTTTTTACTTTTTTAATGTGTAATAATTGGCTGATTAATGTTTTATTCTATAACTTGTTCATGTTATTGAAATTTTTATGTTATTTAATCTTGCATTAACTTGTCTTGAAATTTAACAGGATGTACAGTCTAAAGTGAGCGATGTTGTTCTTGGAAAGGAAAAACCTGTTGAAGAATCGAATCCTGAATATGAGAAGCTTAAACACTATGTTTTTGAGCTTGAGAATCATTTAACTGAAGCTCAGAAGCATGCATATCGTCTGGTAAAGAGACACAAAGGTAATGAGGATTTTGAGGCTCTGAACACTTTATGCTTCTTATTTATATCTTTCTCAAGTGTTTATATCCTTTTGGTTTGAATACAATTGAACAAATTGTTTCTGTCTATTCTCAGAGTTGGGGCAATCACTATCTGATTTTGGTAAGGCAGCCAAGCTTCTTGGTGCTTGTGAAGGACAAGCTCTTGGGAAGGCATTTTCTGAACTTGGGGCTAAATCTGAGACACTATCAGTTAAGCTGCAGAAAGAGGTAGGCTGACTTTTAAGTTGAGCCTTGCACTTTGGTAGTTTGTCTTGCAGCCTTACAGGCATTCCTAATTGTTGCCTAATAAATGATACCCAACCTTTTTCGATATTAAGTGGCTCACATTGGTAACATTACATTTTGACATTCTTTAAATTGGCTACAGGCCCATCAACTCTTGATGAATTTTGAAGAACCTTTGAAGGATTATGTTCGTGCCGTCCAGTCCATAAAGGTGAGTGGGGCTGTGGTCTTGTGTAATATTTGATAACTGACATCTGCCTTAGCAGGCATAGCTTTCCTTGAAGAAAATATTGAAGAACCATGTGTTGCTACCTACAATACTGAAAACAGTTAAATGGGAAAGTAATGGTATTGTTGAATCATTGATGGGAGCACTTCTTCCGACTTTAGCTCCCTTTTCATCCTATGTGCTGGTAAAATTGAAGTGGAAAGATTTGTGACAATTGTAGAGCTGATCCTCTTGCATCTGTGTTTATAACAGGCCACAATAGGAGAGAGAGCCAATGCATTCAGGCAACAGTGTGAACTGGCTGAAACAATGAAGTTGAAGGAGATAAATCTGTATGCTCCTGGTCATCCGCATTTTATGCCTTTTTTTCCCTTTTTTGTTTTTGCTATCTAGTGTTGCCATTAGCAGTGGCCTCTGTGCATGAGCCTTTGATATTGTGAACAAGCAGCATGCTTTGACAATCTTTATAAGTTATATTTGTTAATTGAATTTGTAATCTGAGCAATATCTATTTTTTGCAGTGACAAGCTCATGCTAACACGCTCTGATAGGGTGGGAGAAGCGGAGCATGAGTATAGGGAGGCAAGCCACTTTATCCTAGCTTCCACTAATATATGCCTATTGAGGCCATTCGTTATTGTCTCTGCTAACATAGGTTTTGTGATTGCAGTTGAAGGCAGAGAGTGAGGAGGCGACAAGAAGATTTGAGACAATTGTGCGACTGATGAATGAAGAGATTGTACGTTTCCAGGAACAGAAAACACAAGACATGGGGATTGCTTTTCATGAATTTGCAAAGGGACAGGCTCGACTGGCAAATAGCATTGCAGATGCCTGGCGAAGTCTCCTTCCTAAGCTTGAAGCTTGCTCCTCTACTTAATGAAGGAAGGACTAGTAATCATCATCAAACTTGTTGCTTACCTCAATTGGGCAGTTCTTAGATTTAAGGAATGGCAGGGTGGCTCACGCGCACTGTAAAATCTTGACTGTCTGGAGCTAGCTCTGCCATTCTGTTGTACCAGTTATGGTTCTTCTCAATGTTTTGACTAGGTTTTACTTGTACAAAGTTTAAACTGAGTAAAAGGGTGAGTTAACGATTTAACTCATTCATGAAGCACAACTGGAAAAAGAGAAAAAGAAAGCACTTTTCGTTGTGTTTTTCATACAAATTCATACTTAAAAAGTTTTTTGCAATGTTAGATTTACGGTGGGTTTCCTGTTCAATTTTGTTAACTGATATGGGACTGGATATCTTAACTGTGTATGAGATTGTGCTTGCAAAGAAGAGTGGTAGAGGGCTTTTACTGTAGGTGATATTAGAAAAGGGGAACTCGACAATTGCATTATATTATGCTGACATGACATGCCAGGCAAGCATATGATGAGCCACTCACCGCCTCTTAAAAATCCTAATGGATCTTATTCTTATCCGAGGTTCTCTTTCGCACTCTTCTTCCTTTCCAACTTCTCTCATGGCCAGCGCTTCGAGGCAGCCCCTCCACGCCACGGGCGCCATTCCGCCGGTGCAACACTCTTTCCAGCGGGTTATTTCCTCGTTACCCCTAGTATTCCTCGAGCATAAAAAGCAACGGCTGCCTTTTACCAAGCTGAGTGGACATTACGGCCAACGAAACCTGATTGTGAAGTTAATGGGAAAGGCTTCCGCAGGAAAGGATGACATTGTGCCCGCTGCTGATGACGAAGAAGACGGAATCTCTCTTGGTACCATGAAATTGCCTTCCAACACTGATCTTCAGAGATTTGAAACCTTGTTGTTTCAGGTAATTCTCAGCTTTACAATCACTACGTTTAGCAAGAATCCGATGCTAATTAAGGCAACAAAGCTGAAATAACTCAATAAAGCTGGAATAGCTCAGTTGGTCGGAGGTTTTTTTTCCTGGATTAAAAGCTTGTTTTTTCTTCTGGATTTTTTTATGTTCTTTTCAATGATATTTTTTTTCCTGGATATTTTTGTTGTTCTTTCTATTAAAAAAAAAAGCGCTTTGTTTTTTTCCCTGAATTTTGTTATGTTATTTCTAAAAAATGCTTGTACATGTTGATGCTTTACCAGTAATTGACAAATGGATTTTTTATTCTAAAAAAAGCTTGTCCATATTAATGCTTTACCAGTAATTGACAAATGAAAAAGTTTCATTCAGGTTTTGCTTTGGTAATGTCCATACTCAATGTCCAAGTTGTTTACTTGGCTGTTTTATTTGCCACTCAAGGAAAGTCTTGCTTGCTCACACGTCCGAACAATAAACAAAATTCAGAATTTCTTTTTTATTTTCTACTGATAGATTCACTTTCCAGTTCTTCCTGCCATGGATGTTTCTGTCCATTTCCTTCAATGTCGTGGAAGTGATACAAAAGAACACGTAGAATCACATTGAAGTTTTCATCAGACTATTTGTCTTTTTGGATAAATAAAGATTTCCTTCAGCCAAAGCAATCTCGCTACAAAGCACACAAGCTGCCAAAATCCAGGGCAGTCACAAAGCAAAAGCTGAAAAAATAATACAACTGAAAAGAAACAGATTGAAAAAACTCCAAGTGAATGCTCTAAGATGCGTCCTTGAATCTGCGATTCTTGCAAAGTAGACTGTTCTATCAGAGTATTTGAGTTTTGTCTGTATTCTTTCTTTGTTTCTATAACAGTGGGCCAACAGTCTATGCCAAGGAGCGAATGTGCCACTTCCAATACCTTTAAAGGTTTGTCATTAGAATTCTCGTTAACTTAAAAGTTTTTGAATGGTAATTGCACATAGGCACATGTTCATGGAATGTGACAATGCGTATATTCACCAGTAGCCATAGCCCTCAAAACTTCATATTCTAGATGGGTAAGATCAGCCAAGGTGATACAGGCTACTGACATTAGTTAAAGTTCATTTGCCACTGGTATGTTAAGTCCCTTTTTGGAGGAATTAACTGGTATGTTAACTCAGTCTAGTCATAATGCTAAGAAGACTATTCTTCAGGTCTATTTCGGAGGAACATTTAAAGTGTGCATCACATATAAAGGATTGAAAATCACACTACTCGTCATTCCCAATTTAGCATGTCAATGCTAGCTTTGGCTTCTTGATGGACCAGATGTTTGTGCTTACCATCTTATATGAATTGAAGTTTATGGCTATTATTTCATCACAAACAAGTTTGTGGCTATTATTTTTATAGTACTTATTTTATTTGGCCTACAACTTTAAGTTGTTCAAATTGATATAAAGATGTCTTGCTAGATATGTGACAAATTGAGTTTCTATCTTCATGCCACATTTGTTTAGTGTAAGGCCTTATGTGAATTTGAAATATATAAGATGACATCTGCTGTCCTATGTGTTTTTTTTTTTTTTTTTGTTTTGCAATAACTGGAAGATTTTGTATGGTGAACCATTATTCCTATTGATCTAACTGTATCATATTGGTGTTTAAACCTTGTTTTTTCCCCAAGTCTTGTCCGGGTTATTAGTTTCAGTTCTTTTGCAGTAAACATGGTTCGAATATTCTAACCAGCACATGTTAATGTATGACTTCATCCTGACCTTGGGGATTCTTATTGGACGTCATTTGTTTATTGCTCTGTTTGTTATCTATTAGGATAAACATGCTATGCATAAGACGGACAATGAAGTTACAACTCCTATTGGCCATAAATGTTTCTTCACTTTTTGTTCATACAGATTGACAAAATACCAGGTGGAGCTAGACTTGGTTTTATTACGATTGGAGATGGAAAGACTGATGTCCTGGTGTATATAGATTGCCTAGTCTTTCCAGCAACAGATGGTTCAGGTCCAATGTTTCGAGCAATAAGAAATGGACCCTTAAAAGATCAGTCTCCCCCTGGTGAGCCAAGGATCATGAGAAGTCTTCTTCAAGCCCTGCAGAAGTCAGTTGAAATTGCTAGAGTTTGAGCGAGACTTTGTTTGATACGTAGCACTATTTTCCCATATCCCCCACCTGCCACCTTCTTTATCTCTCTTTCCTAGATAAAGATCCTATTTCTAAACTAAAGATATATAAACTTGATAATTCTTTTACACCGGAGCATTTGGCACATTGATTAGTTCATGATTTTCTTCTTAAAAAGAGTAAAGTTTGAATCCTTCTTCCCCTAAATATATATAAAAATAAAAACCTTGATGATTCTTCAATATCAAGAGGTCTAAGTCCAGTCATGTTTATTTTATATTCATTTTCGAAGATACACATAAAAATTGGAAAAGAGAAGGAATAGTATGATGCTTTCTTTCTTTTTTTGGAAATGATACACAATAAATTACTGCAGCAACGGTTATAAGTGGCATAAACCAATAAGTATGTCTGTGCTGTTTTAAATGCTGTTAACAACAAGAGGAAAATTCTTTTCTGTTACCATGATTTACTTATATACTTCCAAATTGGTTGACAAGAAAGAAACATTTTCTATCGTTTCTCTGTTCTTTGAATAATCTGTAAAGAAATTTAATTATACATTGTCAAGGAGCATAGGTCTAGATGATATGCCAACTCCATTGTCTCCTTGTGAATGCAATGGATTCTTCATGCAGAATTAATGATGTTATAGCTCTCCTTGAACAAAATATATGGTAAAAAAAAAAAGAAAATTTCTTCATCCAGTTACTTCCTATGGGGCAGTGTTTATCCTATAAATTAATTGAATATGAAACTGAAATGCTTCTTGTCTTCTCTTCATTGCTCATGACTTAAAGTCAATAGACATCACTGGAAGGTCCCGAAACTTTCAGTTCTGGGTTTAAAAAAAAATGGAGAAACCAGCAGATTTAAAACAAATGCTTCCCGATGGAGAAGATGGTTATGATGCTGTTGTTGTGGGGTCTGGATATGGGGGTTCTGTTGCTGCTTGTCGGTTGGCAGGAGTCAAGGTATGCCTGGCTGAGAAGGGCAGAAAATGGGAAGCTAAGGATCATGTCAGCTGTGAGGATGGAGAGTCGGATTATAGGTGTCAGCTTTGGCCCAAGGGATGCTTTGTTTCAGGTCAGTCTCCTGTTCCACACAACATAAATTATTTGAGGATATTTTAATAGGAAGACTGTGCTTCTGTTCTTGGCGCTGACAATCATTTTCATAGTTATGACATGAGTTTGAAACCTGATTAAAGTCATAATTTGTCTTAACTATAGTGTAAACAAAATTATGATTATTATTATTTAATGAAATTACAGGTTAATGAACCCAAATGATTCACTGGCAACTGTGGCTTGTGGGATTGGTGGAGGTTCACTAGTGAATGAGGGAATAATGCCGCCAAACCCAGTTCTTACTAGAAGAAATTCGAAACGGCCAAAGGAATGGGAATGGGACTGGGATAGTTGGTGAAGCTTCTGCTGCGACAATGTTGAGAATACGAAGTGTTCCTGGCCAGTTCCCCATTGCCAAAGTTATGAAAGAAATAGATTACGGAGAGGTAGAAGAAATGGTTCAGGATTCAATGAAGTTAAGCATGAATTTTGATCTTGGAGAGCCCCCATCCAGATTACTGATGCATCAAAATCTGGATATCTGCAAAGCTTGTGGAAATTGTCTTGCTGGGTGTCCATATAATGCCAAGAATTCTACCGACAAAAATTATCGTGTATCAGCAACTCAGGCATATCCTCTTTAACTTTTGATACATTAATTTCAGATACCAGGCTTATTCCTTTATTTGCTTTGGTTGCATTAGTTTTCTTAACTGTGAAATGCTTTTCAGTTGCTTCTGTGATTTCAAGCTGAAAAATCCACATACATGCCAAAGGATAACAAGTGTAGCTTAGCTGGCCAATTTAAACCATTTTTACTTTGTTGAATCTGTAACTTGATTCTGGATTGTTGTTTATGATGAGAGTGCGTTTTCTTGTAACGAGTCCATTAGTGAGTATACTTTGTTGTTTCATTATTTATAAAAGCCTGTAACAAGGCAACATCATGTCCAAATGATGTAAAATAAAAAGATAAAACTGAAAATATTTTCAATCAGTCTCTTGTAAGTATAAAATGTAAAATGTAATTAGTTTATTTTTTTTATAAGAATTTATTGAATTAAAAATAAAAATATAAAAATTTAATTAAAGGTAATAAAAATAAAAATTTATTTAACTTTTTTTGAGCAATTTAAAATTTTTTAAAATATTATATCAATATAAATCTATTAAAAATAATTTGTTTAATAAAAATAAAAATTAACTAACGGACCCTTACATTGTGATGGGTAAGGGTAGAGAGTAGAGACAACAAGGGGAAGCAAGAAGTTAGGCCAATATCACGTAAAAACCCTATCTTAATTCTTAACTCAATGAGAAATTGAAAAAGAAAGAAAAAAAAAATGACCACTTTCCATTTCTACTCTCCTCTTCTTCCTCTTCCTACGACTTCTCCAAGTTTCAAAACCCTGATTCCATTGAATGGAAATTCTAAATTCCTCTCTTCACCTAGACATTCTTCTCCTTCTTCATTCCTCTGTTTTTCCTCTAAAAACAACCCTTCCCCTTCTGCTGATAACAATACCAGGTTCGTTCCTCAATTCCCCTTTCATTTTCGTTTCTTATCAATTTTTTTTTTGTTTATCGAAGTCAAGTTTCTGGTAATGAAACCCAGAAAATCAGAATTACATTGCTACTGCATGGCAATGGAAAACTCGAATATTTCTATGCTGAAAGTTGTTGAATTATTGATTTTTTTTTAAATCCCGATGTACTAACTACTTACTTTTTAAATGGGTTTCTCATTTTGATTGTCTTATAAGTAATTTTTTTTTTTTTTACTTTGAGTTTACTTTTGGTTGCTCTCATTGTTAATTTCAAATGAATGAAAAGTTTTTTGTTTCTCAACTTTCAGTAACTTTTGCATCATTGAGGGACCGGAGACTGTTCGGGATTTTGGGCAGATGCAGCTGCAGGAAATTGAAGATAATATAAGGAGTAGGCGCAATAGGATCTTTCTTCTCATGGAAGAGGTAATGTTTTATTTTATCTATAAAAAAATTGTTTTGATTTAATCTGGGTCTTTTCGTAAGGGTTGAAAGTACATATTGTATAGAGAAGGAATCTTTGTATGTGACAACAAGTCAGTATTATAAATCCTTCGCATTGCTCCTTGAAGCTGTTTATCTGATGCACATATAGACTTGGAAGTAGTTTTGGGTTATTACCATCCGTCCATAAAATAGGGTCAAAAAGGGTTGCCAAATAGGATAATGCTTTTTTGCATTCGATTGAGTTGTTCTCTTTTTTATTTTCATTTTAAAATATAATTTGTATAGGTAAGGAGATTGCGGATACAACAGCGAATAAAGAATGTGAAAGTTATCAATGAGAATGGCAATGAAGAAATAGATGAGATGCCCGACATTCCGTCTTCAATTCCTTTTCTCTCTTATGTGGTGAGTTTAAGGTCCAGATATATTGTCAGTTTGACATTTTATGCTTAATTAGTAGAGGCACGTATAGGGAAGACATGCCTTAAAAAGCAATGCTATCTATCTGGGAAATAGCATGCCTTATAAAAAAAACAACCCTATATTGAGATCTGTTGTTAGTGATGAATTTTATGTTTTCATTGTTTACTAATCTTCTTCATCTTTCTGTTGAAGCAGACACCGAAGACCATGAAGCAGCTTTACTTCACAAGCCTAGCATTTATATCTGGAATAATTGTATTTGGAGGTCTTATTGCACCAACAGTAGGTGCTAAGTACTTTTAATTTTATTTTTAGTTTTTCATAAATACAAGTTGTAGTGTTCATGCTTAAATTTGATTTAAAGTTGTCATTTCCTTCTTTTAACTATCATATATGGCATTCATAGACTTGTTTCTAATTGTTTATGGTTAAATTATGAGAGTTTAGTTACTTATATATGAAAAATATATGAAAAAATAGAGAACGGGCTATGGACCAAAGTAAAGGTTACCATGGCTGGACTGAAGTGATGTATGTTCTCGTTTTCATTTGAACAAGTCCTTTATTCTGTGTTTGTTAATCGGTTAGATTTAGTGCCTAGGCTAACTACAACCAACCAATGTCTCACTTGATTCGAATGCCAAGTGCATGTCCTGTTGTATCACAGTTGATCTAAATATATTTGTCTCTAATCACTGGTTGTTTTTGTTATTGTAATCTACTTTTCATGGCAGCTGGAACTAAAATTAGGTTTAGGAGGTACTTCATATGAAGACTTTATACGCAACATGCATCTGCCATTGCAGTTGAGGTATTCATCCGCTTATCCTCATTTACTAATTTTGAAACCTAGAGTAACTACTGCTTTGGTGCAAATGACCATGGAATTGGATAATTAAAGTCTTTGAATTACACTGAAAACTTATTGGTTTCTTGATTCAGTCAAGTTGATCCCATCGTGGCATCCTTTTCAGGAGGGGTGGTGGGTGTAATTTCAGCCTTGATGCTAATTGAAGCCAACAATGTTGAGCAACAAGAGAAGAAAAGGTGTAAATATTGCCATGGAAATGGTATGTATTTGTTTGTTCTGAGGACATGCTCTTTTCCTTTATTTACTTCTGGTAACTCTATTTTATTCCTTCAGACTATTTGAAGTAGTACTTTTTTGCCTAATGCACTCTTTCCCTCAACAAAGGAAAAATCATCTGAGTTTCTACTAATTTTCATTTGGTTTTTTGTGGTTATCCTAAGAGCAGGTTATTTGGGCTGTGCAAAATGTTCAGCGAGTGGCGTATGCTTGAACATTGATCCTATCTCACTATCCAGTGCTTCTGGTCAGCCTTTGAAAGTGCCTACTACTCAGAGGTGTCCGAACTGCTCCGGTTCAGGAAAGGTAAACTGTATATACACAATCCTAAGATCACCTATATATGGTTTATTGAGTTTTCAGAATTCAGAAGCTAATTGTCAGTTCTAACTTAGGTGATGTGCCCAACTTGTCTGTGCACCGGGATGCTGATGGCTAGCGAACATGACCCACGGATTGATCCATTTGACTAAAGAAGGTTGAAGACTCTCCATTTTCCCCCCTCAAATTTTCAGGATGACAAGCTATTGAGCCCCTTACCTCCACCCCCCATTAAATGAAAGTAAAAAAAGAAGGAAAATAGAAGACTAGAAAAGTAGGGAATGTGGGAGGAATGTTAAATGTATGATTGGTTAATGATTGCAAATGTCATAATGGTTAATACAGTCTCGTTCTTGCCTTTTATCTATTCCTGCAGATCAGGTAGTATGTTCCTTTATTATTGTAAGAAGTTGTAACAAGCGAAAATGTAATCAAGGTCCGTTATTTAAACTGCATCATTTGAATATAAATTTAAACTTAGCAAAAATAATTTAGTTAATAGAACTTATTTGAGGGTGAACTTTTAAGTCAAGCGATTGCATCCATCAGTTAACGGGCAGTTAAGTTATTTTCAAGTGGTAGAGCTGTAAACAAGGAATATTTAACTATCTGTTGAACAACTGCCCGGAAGACAGTTTGGCCGAGTGGTCTAAGGCGCCAGATTTAGGCTCTGGTCCGGAAGGGCGTGGGTTCAAATCCCACAGCTGTCATATTTTTAATTTTTTCCATTCTGCTTAAACGCGACGTCGTTTAACTTTTTGATTATTCCCAGCTAATACGACATCGTTGAACTTTTGTTTTTCCCCTTCTCCTTTTAATTGATCTGGCAGCCATTACAGAGTTCGGAAGAAGCAAGCCAGTTACCACATGGCTCGACTCATTAGAAACAAAGTAATTCCCAGTAATCTCTCGACTCGCTTCCTTAATTCACCGAGTTCCCTGCTGACTCATCCCCAAACTATCTCGAAAAGATCGCTACAAACCCTAGCTTACGAAGAAATGCAAGCCAATCCAAACAAACCCTACACTCACACTGCTTTGATCCTCCACGGCCTCCTCGGCTCCGCCCGCAACTGGCGTTCCTTTTCCCGCAACCTCGCCTCCTGTCTCTCCACCTCCCCTTCTTCTGGTAATTAACCCCCCCTCCGGTTTGTTTCCTGAGAAAAATTGGAAATAAAAGAAAAGTCTCTAATTTATTTATTTATTCTGTAGAGTGGAGGATGGTGCTGGCGGATTTGAGGAATCATGGGAAGTCAGTGGAGATAGAAGGATTGGATCCACCGCATGATATGGTAAATGCAGCCAAAGATTTGGGAAATTTGGTAAATTCCAAAGGCTGGGATTGGCCTGATGTTGTCATTGGCCACTCTATGGGTGGCAAAGTTGCATTGCAATTTGCCCAGAGCTGTGTCAATAGAGAGTATGGTGAAAATGTCAAACTTCCCAAACAGGTATCTACTGCTTCATTGCCCGAATTCCCAAAAATCCTTGTTGCTTTTGCTGATTGTATGTGTTTGAGAACTTAATTTTTGCGAATTTTATTTTATTTTATTTACTGGTGCAGAGCAGCTGTGGGTACTCGATTCTGTCCCTGGAAAAGTTACCTCTGAAAATAGTGATGGTGAAGTAGAAAATGTTTTACAGACCTTGCAAAATTTACCTTCAATGGTGCCGTCACGGAAGTAAAGCCTTTGCTCCTCGTGTGGCATGTTTTTTTTATCTTCATGCATTGTTTTCTTTGTTTAATGGCCCTGTTATCTATTGGATAATTCGTCTCAAACCTGTATTTATATATATCATTGAGCCTTAAAATGAAATCACTAGAATCTTAAATCTAAAGATGGTTTGGATTCAAGGGAAGATGATTGTTCGGCATTTTGCTATTTGTTTTAAACTATTAATTGCCCATTGAAAATTGTTATTTAGAGCCACGGAAGAACTTTAATGCATCTCTACAGTATTAATGAGTCAGTGGCCAATACTTCAGTTGTGCTTTAGTCATTCAGCATGAATTGCGATGGTAGATCATTTTATCCTTTGTTCTGTGATATGACAGTGAAGTTGAGAAGCATAATTTGACTAATAATTTTGTCCTTTTGGATGATATGTAGATCAAAAATATGCTCCTCTTGTGTACTTATATTATCTGCTCTCAGGTGGCTTGTTAACCATATGATTGAACTTGGGTTCTCTAAGTCATTGTCGGAGTGGATAGGCACCAACCTCAAGAAATCCGGAGAACAAGAGACATGGGCTTTTAATCTTGAAGGTGCTGTCCAGATGTTTCATTCCTACAGGTTATAATATTTAATGATACCACATTGATAAACTTATCCCACTTTTAATTTGCCCACATCTTTTCTTTGCAGGCTTATTAGTGAATTAATCAATGTAAAATTTTGTAGGGAGATGTCCTATTGGTCCCTGTTGGAGCACCCTCCAAAAGGACTGGAGATAGCAATTGTCCGTGCAGAGAAAAGTGACCGGTGGGACACAGATGTGATTAATCAGCTTCAAAGGCTTGCTGGTCAGAAAGGAGATGGATCTGCTGGGAAAATTTCAGTTCATGTTCTTCCCAATTCAGGCCATTGGGTTCATGTGGATAATCCCAAGGGCCTTCTTGAGATTGTGGCACCCAAGGTGAAGTGCCTGTTCTGATGTAATTTTAAGAGGCTTTTGGGGCATACAGTGATGGTGTGATACAGGTATAAACCCATTTTGCTTTGGGATTATAAAACACTCTTAATTTAGTCATTAGGCTACTGGGGTGACTTAATTGGGGGAACACGTTTGAATGAAATTTCTTAAGATTGCAATAATCTTGTTGGCAAAAGCAATATCTATTATTGTTGTTTTATTTGGTATTGTTGAAACCAACTGCTATCTCTGCTTATATTGTTCTATTTTGAATATGTTTAATTCATTAGCATCATCAGATGACTATTATAGTTCTTGGAATGGTTATTAATTCATTTTCAAATCCTATGATGAATGTGCTGCTTCATACTGTCTAAAAGGTTTTCATTGCATGGCTGTAGACACATAGACAGAGTTATGCCCTGGAGCTATCTTTCTGGTCTCAATACAGCATTGTCACAATGAAAGATGCACGTATGATGTATTCCAGTTTGTTTCATGTATGGTGGGATGTTGGGCTCTAGTAACATCAAGGGATAAATTGTACTATTGTTCAAATTTCTATCTCTTTTCCTCCCCCTACATTTTAACATCAAGTAGAAATAGCAAGTGCCAAAGAATAATTGGATTTGACCTAGTGGTCGATTGATGCCCTCCCTTAGAGGGATGATTACCCGAGGCCGGGCCCCTGGGTTCTAGTTACCAAGGAGCCTTGCGCCCGTATTAACGTAATGCAAAAGAAGAAGAAGAAGGTGGGGAGGCAACTGCCTAGTAAGTAAGGTAACAGTTAATCATTCTGTTGAAACGTGGAATGCCGAAGTGTAGGTTATAATCTCTATGAAAGGCCTTCTGATAAGGGATTCTACATAACGTTAGAGCAAAATAGATCTAGAGCGAAGACAAGTGGCCAAAAAGATACTTTTGAAGGGATATTCAGCATGTTGAAGGTAAAAGGTGTATGCAACTGCTGATAAAATAGACTGCAGCATGGCGCAAGCTAATCCGATCATTTCAGGGCCTGTGGCTTGGAGATGAATAGTAAAACCAGGGTAACTTGCTTTCCAAACTCCAGAAGACTCCTTCCTTTCCGGCCTTGCAAACAATCTCGAGGATGCGTGTAATTGCAGCCGCAGACGACATTAACATGGCAATTAAAGCATATTGAGGTTTATTCACAGAGGAAAGCTGCTGATAGAAGCTCAATAAGAACATTGACTACGAGAAAGATCTATTCTGGGATGCTAACCTGAGTTTTGTTAAAACTATAATTAAAATGTTTCAAGAAAGAAAATAATGTTTGCTTCATAACTTAGAAAAGTGATAGAAAAAATCGTTTTCTCGTATTATTTCTGTCTACCTTTCGAGTTCTATCTCACTCAATCAAGAAACGAAGCATCTAATATTGAGATATCTCTGTTGGCGCCATGGATATCTCCATCATCCGTGTTGTCCATAAAAGTTTCTTCTAGCCAAGCTTCATGAATATGTTCTACATCATCCATGGTAGCTGTCAAATTTTCTGCAGGCCAAGCTTCCGGAATATCTCCTTCATCATCTGGGATGTCAATAAAATGTTCCAAAATATCCATGGCACCATTGCTTTTTCAGTGAAGCATTTGGATGTATTCATAAATTTTCCACTCTCAAATTCTAAAGAGTTATAATGGTTTGCTTGGAATTTTATAATGGATTAGGTTATCATCATAAATGCAAAATTATGCAATTATTTGATACAACAAGTCTAAAACTTTTACTTCAAATCTCCACCAGCTCTAACTCTTGAATTTAACACAATCTGCGCAATTAAAATACTTTTGATATAAGCTAAAAGGAAACCAAAATCAGAAGTTAGGTAATTTTGATACTACCACTAGAGTATATCCAGACACCACTAATTAATCTAGTTATTTCTTGTTGAATTGATCACAACTTGTAATCTTGAGATTTCTTTCCCATACAAAAAATTGTACAAGACTTCTCCTTTCTCTTTTTCAAAAATGAAGTAGAACTAATATTCCGTTTCTTTAATTATTTTCATTCTTTATGCCTCACAGAAGGCTCATACTTATGGGGGCTTGCTAAATTTTTATTTCATAGAATTTATTTTTTAATTATCTTTGCCTATAATTTCTTTCAAATACCAATCTTTTTTTGGAAATAAAATATCCTATAAACATTCTTTTGTAGGGATGTTAATAAGTACATTATAATCTGATACCTGTATATTACCTTACCCTATTAAACAATATTAAGTTATCCTATAATTAGGTTCGACTAAATTTGGATAATAAAACTACTACTCATCATGAGTTCGGGTAGGGTTTAGATAGTGGTCTTAGGACACTCACTACCCGAATCATTATATATAATGATTTTAAATATTAGTTTTTAGTTTTATATATTATTATTTTTTGTTTATAATTTTTTACTTAATGTAATACCTATTAAAATTCATTAATTGTTTTAAGTATGATTTTAAATTTTAAATTTTTTTATGAACTACTTTAATTTATTAAGTTAATTTTTATTAATAATATACATAAAAATTTATTTATTTATTTATTTTATAATTAAGGGAGAGAGGATTCAAACTTTACTCCTTAAGTAGGAGATCATGCATTAACCAATGAGTTAAATGCTATTTTAATCAAATATTTAATGGATATAAATATTTAATAAATAATATTTAAAATATTTAAATACGGATTTCGAATAGAAACTTAATAGACTATTTTTAAAACTCGAGTAACCTATCAAATAAGATTTGGGTTAGGGCAATTTGAGAACCCTACTTATTATTCTTTTATTCAATAAATACCTTGGAAAACAAAAACGTTTATTAACAATCAGCAAAAAGTAAATTTACAAGGACGCATTTACCCTGCTCCAACCTCAAACCAATGCAAGGTCCTTTTCGTCATTTCAGATCACGGCCACCAAAACCCTAGCTATAAATCATAGCCGCTGATATCCAAGCTTCCCTTCGAAAGCCAGAGTCCTTGGAGGCTAAAGCATCAGCTAAAGCGCTCTCAGAAACCCTAGTTTCTCCAGCTCTCATTCATTAGCCGGAAGCCATGGTAAGTCTCTCTTCTCGTCTATTCGATTCTCGCCGGTAACTAAAGCTTGTCCGGCGGCTGAGAAAATGTTTGGGATTTGTGTATAGAAAATAGTTGAAAAGGAATCAATTTTACAGACTAAATTTAAAAAACAATGTGATTTTATGTTTCTTTAATTTTTGAAAGGTTGATTTTATTTACTTTGCACCAGCTCTAGTATGTTTCTATGCTAGATAAACTGAAGTAAAATTAAAATAGGAAATGTGCGATGCTCTGTCTTAGTCTTGAAATGGGCAAGTTTAAATCGGAATCATTTACTAATTGCATTAGGTTTTAACCTCGCATTCTCTGTCGGTGGTGTTTTTTGAGATGCAAATAGGATAGCCGATGTGATGTATTGATTGATTTGTGGTATTTTGTAGTCAAGGAGAAAGGTTAGGGAGCCCAAGGAGGAGAATACTAATCTTGGACCTGCTGTACGAGAGGGCGAGCATGTTTTCGGGGTGGCTCACATTTTTGCCTCATTTAATGACACATTTATCGTAAGTAATAACCTCTTCTATTTACATTGATTTTCTGTTAGTTCACTACCTTTAAAATGCTATGTTTGTATTTGCAGCATGTGACTGATTTGTCTGGGAGGGAAACAATGGTTCGCATCACTGGTATGTTTGATGCTTGCCTTTTGAAAACTGATTTCTTTTGCTATCCTGGGTTTCTGCTGTTATTGTTATCTCTAGATTTTTACAATTGTCTTCGTTGGTTCTAATAATTTTACTGCCCAACTCCCAAGTTGGATTTATGAAAAGGAACCAACTGCTTACTACTATAAAATCCAGTTAAAATGTTGTGATAAAAAAATGTTAATTTAACATTGCAACATGCCTTGATCTTCATAACTCAGCTTGGAGTTATTTCAGTGAATATTATTTTTTTAACTCATTCCTTGTGTCTTTCAATTGTAGGTGGCATGAAGGTGAAAGCTGATAGGGATGAGTCTTCCCCTTATGCAGCCATGCTTGCAGCACAAGATGTTGCTCAACGTTGCAAGGTCTTATAGCTCACTCTCTGAATTTTTTTCTTGATCACTGACCCTCTGAATTGTGGTGCAATACATAGTTATGCAGTAAACTTATGCCTATTCATGTTTTTATCTGTAGGAGTTGGGTATTACTGCCTTGCATATCAAGCTCCGAGCAACTGGAGGGAACAAGACCAAGACACCTGGTCCTGGTGCCCAGTCAGCACTTAGAGCTCTTGCTCGTTCAGGGATGAAAATTGGTCGCATAGGTACAATGCGCTCATCCTTTTATTTCTCATGGTTTCTTAGGTTAGGTTCATTCACCTCAACTCCTGTAAATTGACATGTAACGTATTCTTCACCTCAGAGGATGTGACTCCCATTCCCACTGACAGTACCCGTAGAAAGGGTGGTAGACGTGGAAGAAGGCTGTGATTCATTGCTTCCTATCTTTTTCTCAGCTGCTGCTCCTATGCTGGAAGTTTTCTTTCTTTTTTTAAAACAATTTTCTGATTAGATTCAAGCTTGTTTTGCCCTGTTCTCTTGTTGCACATTTGTAGTTCTGGAATGGATAATGATCTGAATTTACAAAGACAAAAGTTGTGGAACTATTCCATCCAACTTTAAAGATAAGCTTTTAATTATTGTTCTTGGTTTTCCATGTGGAGGTGTAGGAACGCCCCTCTTATAATTAATTTTTATGGTTATGGCACCTTTTGTTTAATAGCAGTAAGACTTTTAATCTTAAACTGCCCCAAAAGATAAAAATCTTGCCAGTGCCAATTGATCTTCCCTTGAAGATAAGTCCAGCAGCTCAGGTTAAATTGAGTTTATAGAAAATGCCTGATTCTTATTTAAAGAAATTGGTTTCTGTAAATAGATTTTAAATTTACAGGGTTAAATTGTAAATAGATTTCTTTTGAACTTGGATAACAAATTAGCAGGGTTAGGTTTATTTTTTAATTTAACTTGGATAACAAATTAGCAGGGTAAGGTTTATTTTTAATCAACATGTGAAAGAGTTTGTTTGGTTTGATTTTTTTAATTTATTTATTTTTTAAAAGTAGAAGTCAAGTTAAATAAGATTTTAAGAAGTAAAAAAAAAAGCAATTTTTTTGAAAATATCTAGTCTGTTTGTTTTTTTTTTAGTTTAAATCAAATAAGATTTTCGAAAAGCTTTTAATTTTTTTTAAAAATATGAATTTTTAGGAAAATTTTCTTTTTGTTTTAAAATGTCTTCATCTATTAAAAATAATCTTAATATTATTCGTTTTATTATTAATTATAAATTTTATATTATATAAAAATATTTTTTATATTTTTAAAATTTATTTTTAATAAATAAAAAAATTAAGTTAACTTGTTTCCATTGTAAATAAAAAAACTTGTGATTAATAAATAGTTAATTATTAAATACATTTTATGATAATTTTAATTAAAATTAAAATTTTTATAAGTTATATTATAAAATGATTTATCTATAAAAAAATTTATAAAAATAAATTTACCAAACAAATTTAATTTAATTTTAAAAATTATTTTTTTAAAAGCTTCATAATAATTTTTTAATTAAAAAAAATTTAACATAAAAAAAATTTCAAAAAAAATTCAAGAGCTTTTCTTTTAAAAACACGTCAATTTTTTAAGAAAAATTTTCTTTTTGCTTTAAAAATATCCTTATTTATTAAAAATAATCTCAATATTATTCATTTTTATTTTTATATAATTTATAATTAATTATAAAATTTATATTATATAAAAAATACTTTTTAAATTTTTAAAATTTTATTTAACCTGACTTCTACTTTTAAAAACTAAATAAATTTTAAAAAAAACAAAACAAAAAAATAAAAATAATGAATGAAAAAATTAGAAAAAGAAGAAAAAATGAAAAATGAAAAAAGAGTACTGGCAGGGCGTGGACGCACCTCGCCAGTACCTGCATTGCAACGCCAAACGCATAAAAATGGCGTCTAGCACAGTAGTGGAGATGACACTCGATTGATACACCCAACCAAAAAAATTGAGCATATAAAAAAGGTACTGTAGCCACAACAACGAGGGAGGAACAACAATAAAAAAACCCTAAAAAATCTTTAGCAACCTGCAAATCAAATTTCTAGTCTAGCAACTAGAAACAACCACAATCCATAATAAAAAAATACCAAAAAAATTAAAAATAAATAAAAAAATAAAAAAATTCACAATGAGAGAAAGCAAGTGGCTGTGTTTTTTTGGGAAATTTTTAGTTTGTTTTTAGGGAGATTTGGAGGGGTTTGTGTTGTTGGTTTCAGGAGAAGAGTCTTGGGTTTCCTGCCGTCGGTTAAAAGAGAGATTTTGGGGGTTTTGGGTTACCGTTTGGAGAGATCTAGAGCTTTTGGGTGGCCGACGAAAGGGAGGAAAGGGAGAGAGAGAGAGAGAGAGAGAGAGAGAACCAATCCGGACCCCAAAGGAAGANGAGAGAGAGAGAACCAATCGGCCCCAAAGGAAGAGTCGGTCGGCGACATTTTGGGAGAGATCTAGAGTTGTCGAGCGAAAGAAAGGATAGAGAGAGAAAACCAATCAGCACTAAAGGGGAGAGTCGGTCGGTGACATTTTGAGAGAGATCTAGAGTTGTCGAGCAAAAGGCAGGAAAAAGAGATAGAGAAGAGGACCGGGCCGGCGCTGCAAGCTTGGGAGCTCAGTTGTCGTCGACGATAGCAGAAGGAAGGGAGAAAAAGGAAAGGTGCGACTGGAGAGTTAGAGGGGTGCGAAGGGTCGGCGGCTTTGAGAGGAGAAAAAGTAGAAAGTGAAGTGCAAAAAATAGCTAACATAGTTAGAGTCTAAAAACACCAAACGACGTCGTTTTTTGGCCTTCCAAAGAGTTTCTCTCTTTCATCACTTTGAACGGCGTTGTTCTTGGGCACTTGGGAGTGGCTGCCGGTTAAGCATTGAATCAGTGCATTTCAGGGGAGATCTAGTGGGCTTTTGTGGGGTAGGCTAGTTGTGGCAGGCTATCTGGGTTAGACTATTGTCAGCCCATTGAAGGTATACCTCTTACTTTCTCTAATGTTAACTTTGTGATATTGTGTTAGATTCATTATTTAAATAGGAAAATAATTAATTTAGCTTAATTAGAATAAAAGATATACTATAAATTTTTTTTAAATGACAAAAGAAAACATAAATTATATGGAAGGTTGGGATCTTAGATAAAACTGTAAAACACATAAGTATGTGAATTTATATAGGTAACATAGGAATGAATTATGAAAAATAAAAAAATAATAAATAGAATTCTCATTTGTGGATGATAAACTTGTTCAAAGAAATAGTTTTATAAAAATAGAGAGATGATGAAAATGGGATAAAAATGAATTCAATACCGATGATGGGATGATTGGTCGGGATGCAAGGAGTTGTAATCCCGGGCTAATTTTTTCTAGGTTCGAAATCCGAATTAAAGCTCCACCAATACGATGGGAGAGCCTCCATTTCGAGATTTTGAGATTTTTATTTTAAATAATTAAAAATTTTACTACATAAAAATTAGTTAAAAAATTAATAAAATATAAAAAATAAAATAAAAAATATAATAATAATAAAAATAAAATAAAGATAAGCTTCACAAGCCTAGTATAGATTTCTATCATATCATGCATATCATGGCATATAGACATTTTTGTTCACTAGTTAAGTCCCGATGATGGGATTTTTCGAAGATCTTGCGAAAGCGAGTTTCTCTCGAAAAACTCCCTAGGTGAAAAGATGTCCCCGGATCCCACCAGTATGATGGGAGGGCTCGAAAAATATCTTTAATAAAAAGACTTTTGGTCGTAATACGTTCAAATTCATGAAAATATTGTATTTTTTAAAAAATGTATGATAACCCCGATTATGGGATTTATTCGTCGAATTTACGAAGGTGAATTTCTCGAATAATTCCCTAAGTGAGAGAATACCCCTAGATCCCACCAGTATGAAGGGCGGATCCGAGAGAACGTCCTCGATAAAAGGTTATTCGTCCGATATTTTTTATCTCACGCCATGAATTTCATCTTACCTCACATTTGCGTTTCATTTTAGAATCAAATAAAATAATTTAATAAATTGGAGATAAAATAAGCAAATTATAGCTAAGGAAATATAATGAACTTAAAGATTAAAGCCCAATAGGATAATCTAAAAATGGTACCATTCATGGAACGAGCGTCTTGGGGGTGCTAATCCTTCCTTGGGCGTAACTGTACTCCTGAACCTAGATCTAGAAAAACGTAGACCAATTTAAGATTCTTTCGACGGGCTTAAAATTAATTTAAGACTTCGTCGATTAGAATCGAGTCAATAGGTAGCTAATCACACCTAGAAAAAAGATTGGTGGCGACTCTTAGTGTGTCTTCATCACGTCTGACTGTCGGGTTCCCAAACTCGCACATTATGACAGGTGATGACTCCACTGGGGACTGTTGAGAGTCGAACCATTAAATAATAATAGGTTATCCAAGGCTTTAAATAATTAATGTTTCCTTAGTATTAATGATTTGCTCTGCATATTTTGTTTGATGCATTTGTTTATTTCGTATTTATTACTTTATAGCTTTTAATAATTGTGGGGATTTAGGATAGAGGGATGTGAGATTATTGGTCCAAAATCATTGTGTTCCTTCACACACACACAGCACATTTTGCATTCATTCATAAGCCCTCTACCCGGGCTATGTCCATTTTTAGGAGGGAGTTTAGTAGCTACGCTCTCGTGAGGTGATAACCTCTGCACGGGCTAGTGAAGACTCCCACTCAAATCGAACCTAGTTCGTTTAAAGCTGTAATGGGTGAGGACCGGGGTGCCTTACTAGTCCGTGTGGACGATAGTGAGGAACGATTTGGGAACCTTTAGCTCCGTCTATAATCCCAGCTCAGCATATAGAATACCAAGAGCAGCTTATTCCTAGGTAGGGCCTTACCCATGAGAGTGTACCCTATAAATAGGTACACATGAAGGAACTTCTTCTACTCCCTCTGTTTTAAATTTTCCCACGAGATAATAAAGTATCGTGGAGTAGATAATGTCTAATGACGTTAGTAATACCTATGATTCTAATTATTATTCTCTCATTATTTTTAACATTTTATTATTTTTACTATACTAACTTAAGTTTATTTTGCTTGTCATATGCATTTTACATGCTTATTTGCATACATCACAATTGCATATAGGAGAAATATTGGCTGCACAACACTCAACCGAAGAAATCTCGGTTACATCCATGACATCGTCATCAGCAAGTCCACTCAATAAGTACAGAAATGACTATGAGATAGAGTTACAGATGAGGCAAGCTCAGCAAGAAAAAGGAGATTATTTGACTCAAGGACATGTTTCAACTTTGCTAGAGAGAGTTCACCTTGATTTTCAGCAAAATGATTTCACGAAAATGATAAGTATTTGGGAACAGTGAAGACGCGTTCACCGAGATAATTTTCAGAGCAAGTATGGACATATTGCATGGCTCCTCTATGTACCCGTAGATGACCAAATGCTCAGAGCTATTGTCCAGTTTTGGGATCCTTCGTATTGTTGCTTTGTGTTTAACAAGGTGGACATGACCCTGACTATAGAAGAATACTCCTTTCTACTCTAAATAGAGCAGATGCAGCCAAATAAGATATATTGGAGGGCCCAGAAGACTGGACACCGGCGAAAGTTGGCCAAATTGCTAAGTATGACTACTGGAGAGGTGGATCAACATTTGAAAAAGAAAGGGGACACAGATGCCTTCCATGGAGCTTATTGAATGGGTACATTAGAAAACACATGGAAGATTAGCAAGGTTTCCTAACTTTCGCGATGATAATATATGGCTTAGTGGTCTTTCCGAAGGTTCTGGGTCATGTGGAGGTATCAGTTATAGACTTCTTCGACCAGGTAACAAGGAATATCAACCCGGCTCCATCCATCTTAGCCGAAACCTTTAGATCATTGAATTACTATCGACACAAAGGTGAGGGGCATTTCATCGAGTGTGCCCAACTTCTAACCTTATGGATTAAAAGCCATTTTGAATGTAAGGTAAGCAAATTTTGAAAGCCTTTTCTATCTACGAGTTGTCTTGTCCTCGAGTTTTGCAAGAGTGAATGGCCGGATAGCAAGAGGAAAGAAGAGTGGATCGCAAGGCTTAGGAGGTTGATAAACGTCGAAATAACTTGGAGAGCCCCTTGGATGCCACAGATGCAAGCGATGTATAAGTGTGGGGACAAGCCATGGGTGCCGCTGATGGGACCATGGGGAGCCATTAGTTATGCACCGATAATGGTACAAAGACAATTTGGATTCGAGCAATTCGTACCTATGATTCACCAGCTTAATCAGTTAGAGTTTGCATACGGAGAGTCAAAAACTCTGAAAAAAATTGAGAAAATTTTGCAAGATTGGAAGAAAACGAGCAGGATAGATCAAGGGAGGTTTACCGATGAAGTCACCACAGGATATGTGACTTGGCATGCACAAAGGGTGAAAGATGTCGTGTGCCCCCTAGAAAATGCATCAAAGCATCTTGTAAACCCAGAACCCCAAGATGTCCTATTAGAGAGCGAGTTGACAAGGAAAAAACTTGAGAAAGAGATGGTAAACATGAAGCGGGGACATGAGGATGAGCTAAAAGAAATGAAGAAAGAGACAATAAGAAAGGTATGGATGGCTTTGGAAGAGTGAGATGAATGGCGAAGCAAGTTTGAGGGATCGAACGCAGCAAATTCTTCTTTGATGGCCAAGATGCAAGTAATTCAAAGCATCAATGACATTGTGTAGAATAAAGTACGAAGGCAAGAACACACTATCCAAGGGTTGAGAAACGACTGTGACTTGATGAAAACCGCCATTGAGGGCTACAAGGCACAATATGAAGCTGTGAGGCGAGAGTATTTTCATATGAGGGAAAGAAATGATTTGTGCACGCAAAGCCTTCAAAGAAAAGAAGCCGAAATGGAATAGATACTGAGGCAGATGAGAGAAGTAACGTTTAGGGCATGAGCGATGGCGGACAAGACAGAAGAACTCAGGTGAGAGATCCTTTCGAGGGATGAGTTGAGTGAGCGATTGATTGATCACTTTAGGACAGTTCGGGACCAGTATGATAGAGTTGGTTTTTCCTTTTGGTAATTATGTAAATGTTTTGGACATGGATGTAATCAGATATTCAGTTTTATGGATATGGATTTTCTTATGGTAAATGTTGGATGGCCAATATTTTTTCTATTTTCCTTTGCAAAGCATTTCATTTGCATCATAATTGCATGATTCATTTAAATAAAATATGAAAAATAATAATAAATAATATGCATTTGTCAACATTATTTTAATAAAATTCTAACTTATCCATTTGGCCCGTAAAGAATAAAATTCCAAAGAAACAAACTCTCCATAGATATAACACAAGAGCCCGCTTTAAGATCATGATGGACGACCATTCGAAAAGAATGGATAAGATAGAGAAAAGATAAGAAGAGATTATGGGCCAGTCGTAACATTCATGGAATAAAATATTTAATTTAATAAATATAATGAACTTAAGCTTTTTCTCGATCTTATCCATTCTTTTCAAATATTCGTCCCCCATGATCTTAGAGCGAGCTCTTGTGTTGTATTTGTGTAGGGTTTGTTTCTCTGGAATTTTGTTCTTTGTGGGTCAAATGCATAAGTTAGAATTTTATTAAAATAATGTTGACAAATATATATTATTTATTATTATTTTCCATATATTATTTAAATGAATCATGCAATTATGATGCAAATGAAATGCTTTGCAAAGGAACATATGAAAAATATTGGCCATCCAACATTTACCATAAGAAATCCATATCCATAAAACTGAAAATTTGATTACATCCATGTTCAAACATTTACATCATTGCTTTCAAAAAGAAAAACCAACTTTATCATACTGGTCTCGCACCATCCTAAGGTGATCAATCAACCACTCACTCAGCTCATCCCTCGGAAGGATCTCTCGNTGAATCATGCATTATGATGCAAATGAAATGCTTTGCAAAGGAAAATAGAAAAAATATTGGCCATCCAACAACAATTACCATAAGAAATCCATATCCATAAAACCTGAATATCTGATTACATCCATGTCCAAAACATTTACATAATTACCAAAAAGAAAAACCAATTCTGTCATACTAGTCTCGAATTGTCCTAAGGTGATCAATCAACCGCTCACTCAACTCATCCTTCGGAAGGATCTCTTGCCTGAGTTCTTCTGTCTTGTCCGCCATCACTTGCGCCTTAAACACTACTTCTCTCATTTGCCTCAGTATCCATCCCATTTTGACTTTTTTTCTTTGAAGGCTTTGTGTGCACAAATCATTTCTTTCCCTCATCTGAAAATACTCTCGCCTCACAGCTTCATACTGTGCCTTGTAGCCCTCCATGGCGATTTTCATCAAGTCACAGTCGTTTCTCAACCCTTGGATAGTGTGTTCTTGCCTTTGTACTTTATTTTGCAAAGTGTCATTGATGCTTTGAATTTCTTGCATTCTGGCCATCAGAGAAGAATTTGCTGCATTTGATCCCTTAAACTTGCTTCGCCATTCATCTCGCTCTTCCAAAGCCATCCATACCTTTCTTGCTGTCTCTTTCTTCATTTCTTCTAGCTCATCCCCATGTCCCCGCTTCATGTTTGCCATCTTTTTCTCAAGTTTTTTCCTTGTCAACTCGCTCTCTAATAGGACATCTTGGGGTTCTGGGTTTACAGAATGCTTTGATGCATTTTCTAAAGGGCACACAACATCTTTCACCCTTTGTGCATGCCAAGTCACATATCCTGTGATGACTTCATCGGTAAACCTCCCTTGATCTACCTTACTCGTTTTTTTCCAATCTTGCGCAATTTCCTCAATTTTCTTCAAAGTTTTCAACTTTTCGTATGCAAACTCCAACTAATTAAGCTGATGAGTCATAGGCACGAATTACTCGGATCTAAACTATCTTCGTACCATTATCGGTGCATAACTAATGGCTCTTCATAGTCCCATCAGTGGCACCCATTGCTTGTCCCCACACTTATACATCACTTGCATCCGTGGCATCCAAGGGGTTCTCCAAGTTACTTCGACGCTTATCAACCTCTTGAGCCTTGCGATCCACTCTTCTTTCTTCTTGCTATCCGGCCATTCACTCTCGTAGAACTCGAGGACAGGACAACTCGTAGAAAAAAAAGGTTTCCAAAATTTGCTTACCTTACATTCAAAATGGCTTTTAATCCATATGGTTAGAAGCTGGGCACACCCAATGAAACATCCCTTACCTTTACGCCGACAGTAATTCAATGATCTAAAGGTTTCGACTAAGATGGATGGAGTCGGGTTGATATTCCTCATTACTTGGTTGAAGAAGTCTATAACTGATACATCCACATGACCCAGAACCTTCGAAAAGACCACTAAGCCGTATATTGCCATCGCGAAAGCTAGGAAACCTTGTTCATCTTTCATGTGTTTTCTAATGTACCCATTCAATAAGCTTCATGGAAGGCATTCTGTGTCCCTTTTCTTTTTCAGATGCTGATGCATCTCTCTTGTAGTCATACTTAGCAATTTGGCCAACTTTCACCAGTGTCCAGTCTTATGGGCCCTCCAATATATCTTATCTGGCTGCATCTGCTCTATTCAGAGTAGAGAGGAGTATTCTTCTGTAGTTGAGGTCATGTCCACCTTGTTAAACACAAAGCAACGATACGAAAGATCCCAAAACTGGACAATAACTCTAAGCATTTGGTCATTTATGGGTACATAGAGAAGCCATGCAATATGTCCATACTTGCTCTGAAAATTGTCTCGGTGAGCGCATCTTCACTGATCCCAAATACTTATCATTTTCGTGAAATCATTCTGTTGAAGATCAAGGTGAACTCTTTCTGGCAAAGTTGAGACATGTCTTTGAGTCAAATAATCTCCTTCTTCTTGCTGAGCTTGCCTCATCTGTAACTCTATCTCATAGTCATTTCTGTACTTATTGAGTGGATTTGCTAATGAAGATGCCATGGATGTAACTGGGATCTCTTTGGTTGAGTGTTGTGCAGCCAATTTTCTCCTATATGCAATTATGATTAATGCAAATGAACATGTAAAATGCAAATGACAAGCAAAATAAACTTAAGTTAGTATAGTAAAAATAATAAAGTGTTAAAAATAATGAGAGAATAATAATTAGTATAATGGGTATTACTAACGTCATTAGACATTATCTACTCCACGATACTTTATTATCTCATGGGGAAATTTAAAATAGAGGGAGTAGAAGAAGTTCCTTCATGTGTACTTGTTTATAGGGTACACTCTCACAAGTAAGGCCCTACCTAGGAATAAGCTACTCTCAGTATTCTATATGCTGAGCTGGGATTATAGACGGGGCTAAAGGTTCCCAAATCGTTCCTCACTGTTGTCCACGTGGACTAGTAAGGCACCCCGATCCTCACCCATTACAACCTTCAAACGGACTAGGTTAGATTTAAGTGGGAGTCTTCATTAGCTCGTGCGGAGGTTATCACCTCACGAGAGCATAGCTACTAAACTCCCTCCTAAAAATGGACATAGTCCGGGTAGAAGGCTTATGCATGAATGCAAAATGTGTTGTATGTGTGAAGGAACACATTGATTTTGGACCAATAATCTCACATCCCTTTATCTTAAATCCCCATAATTATTAAAAGTAATAAAGTAATAAATACGAAATAAACAAATGCATCAAACAAAATATGTAGAGCAAATCATTAATACTAAGGAAACATTGAATTATTTAAAGCCTTGGATAACCTATTATTATTTAATGGTTCGACTCTCGGCAGTCCCCAGTGAAGTCACCACTTGTAGTAACTTGCGAGTTCGAGAACCCGACCGCCAGACGTGATAAAGACACACTAAGAGTTACCACCAATCTTTTTTCTAGGTGTGATTGGTCACCTATTTACTCGATTCTAATCGACGGAGTCTTAAATTAATGTTAAGCTCGCCGAGAGAATCTTAAACTGGTCTACGTTTTTCTAGATCTAGGTTCGGGAGTACGGTTACGCCCGAGGAAGGATTAACACCCCTGATATGCCCGTTCCATGAACGGTACTATTTTTAGATTATCTTATCGGGCTTTAATCTTTAAGTTCATTATATTTCCTTAGCTATAATTTGCTTATTTTATCTCCAATTTATTAAATTATTTTATTCCATTATAAAATGAAATGCAAATGTGAGGCAAGATGAAATGCATGGCGTGAGATAAAAAATATCGGACGAATAACCTTTTATCGAGGACGTTCTCCCGGATCTGCCCATCATACTGGTGGGATCTGGGAGTATTATTTGAGCCCTGCCAGTACTATTTTTTCATTTTTCATTTTTTCTTCTTTTTTCATTTTTTTCATTCATTTTTTTTGTTTTGTGTTGTTTTTTTTTGTTTCTTATTATAATATTTAATTAACAGGTAAATAATATTCATTAAAAATTAAGTGTCTACATAACTAAAATTAGAACTTATATAAGTTGCTTTGACAAATAACTTATCTATAGAAAAAACTTATAAAATAACCAAACAGATTTAGCTTAACTTTAAAACTTATTATTTTTCATAAGAGTTTCATAATAGCTTTTAAGTTAAAAAAAAAAAAAGTCAAATAGGCTCAAAGTGTTATCAATTCACTTGGACTTATGCTTAACTTAAATGGTAAACAGCAAAGAACAAAAAGTTTAGTGAGATTTGAATATATCTTCTTTTGAATTATAAAATTTTCTTTTATGGAAAAAAAAGAAAGAAAAAAAATATTCTTGTTCGTGTTGTCAAAAAATGAAAAACGACAAAAAGGGTATGAAGGAATGTGAGTACATTCTCTGATAACAAAATCAAAGGTACAAAGAGTATATATACATGTGTTTCAACTAACCTAGAAGAAAGGTAAAAAAAGAGTTTAATTAATTACAACTTTAACTAAAAACTAACATTTAAAAACTTAAATAGTAACTGTTTCAACAGTCACTGCATTAAGCCTATATTCAATTGATATGGTGTGTTTCTTTGATTAAATGAAATTGTGTGTTTTATTTTTTCTTCTTTGTCTAGCCTTCCGCTTTCCTTATCTTTTCATCAATCTGGGTCTTCTGTTTCCCTTTATTTCTTGAGCTTCCTGGACTTATTATTAATACACTATCTGACACTTCCCCTTAAAACGAAGTGTGAATGTCATGAACACTCATATTGCATAATAACTTTTGGAATTGTCTTGGTTGTAAACCTTTTGTGAACAGGTCATAAAATTGAAGCCGTGTTAAAACATGCTCAACTTTGATTTCCCCATATAAGATTTTCTCTTGAATGAAGTGACAATTTATCTCTATGTGTTTTGTCATCTCATGAAACATAGGGTTTTTGCTGATATAGATTTTTGATTGGTTGTCACTATAGAGTTTGGTTGATTTCAAAGTCTACCAACAAGTATTTTAACCATATCATCTCACAGCATGTTGATAATATGGATCTATACTCTACCTCAGTTGAACTTCGAGCTACAGCCTGTGGTTTTTTTTACTTACAACTTATCATCGAATCTCCATTTAATATACAATAGCTTGTTATAGACTTTTTGGTGTTTGGGCATCCTACCCTGTCAATGTTTTAATATTTTGTGATTTTTAGATTGGACCTTGGTTTCATTAGAATTCCATGACCTAGTGCTCTTTTTAGGTACTTCAGCACTCTGTGAGCTACATTGAGATGCTTTTTTGTTGGTCTATCCATGAACTGAGAAAGGACCTGTACAACATATGATATATCTGGTCTTGTAAAAGTAAGATATAATAGTTTTCAACTAACTGCCTGTACCTTGTTAGATTGTTTAATTCCTTATCTTTATTTATTCTTGACAACTTGTGATTATAATCAACAAGGGTGGTTACTGGTTTGGCTCCAAGCATTCCATATTCTTAAAGTAGATCCAATGCATATTTTCTTTGACATATATAAATGCCCTCTAGTAACTGAGTAACCTCAAGTCGTAGGAAGTACTTTACTACTCCTAAGACCTTTAGTTTGAACTATGAACTTTGGTATTCTCTCACATCATTTGCTGCTTTGGTTGATGTGCTACCAACTAGAATGTCATCCGCATAGATCAATAATGTAGTGAAAGCTCCATCTGTTGAGCTCATGGTGAACAATGAGTAATCCGACAATGATTGTTTGAATCCATACTGTAAAATAGATGAAGTTAGCTTGGCATTCCATTACTTAGAAGCTTGTTTGAGTCCATATAAAGACTTATGGAGTTTGCAGACTAATCTTGAACTTCCATGACACTCCACGTTAACTTCATACCCTGTGGAATCTCCATGTACAGATCTTCATTTATATCACCATGAAGAAATGCATTATTCACATCTAAATGAGACAGTGTTCAGTTGTTTGCAACAGCTAAATCCAGGAATAGTCTAACAGTTGATTGTTTTACTACTGGACTGAAAGTTTCTTGGTAGTCAAAACCTTTTACTTGATTATTTCCTTTGGCAACCAATCTTGCTTTGAACCTTTCTATCTTGATATCAGCATTTATTTTTTCTTTATATATCCATTTGCATCCAATTTGTATGAGAATATGAAGGTAGATGTACAATACTCCAAGTTCCATTGTCCTTCAAGGCTTTTAATATGAGATTCATGGCATCTCTCTAATGAGAATGCTTAACTGCTTGCTAGTATGAACTGGGTTCTTTTATGTTTGATAGGGATATTGTGAAGGCTTTATGTGTAGAGGATAGATTTTGATATAATAGGTATTTGGATATAGAGTGTGAAGTTACTGTGTCTGTATGGGATGGTATATCTATTTCATAATCATTTAAGTATTTTAGAGTGTGTTTAGTTCGAATGCTTCTCCTAATTGGCTGTGTTTGATTAGGATCAAAGTCGATTTCTGTTTCATCAGTATTGTGACTAGTATGCAAACTATCTGATACCAACAAGTCATTTGAAATTTCATTTAAGTATGATGAATTTGGCTGGTTTAAAACTAGAATAGGCTCAACAGAAGATGATTTAGCGAATGTATGGTCTAAAAGTGAATGATTAGTGAAATTAGGTTCAAAAAGAGTATGAGAATTGTCATGCATCTCAAGTGTTTGATAAAATGCAGATTGATGTTTATCATGCTACCTTGATCGAAAAGAAAAAGAATCTTCATGAAAATAATATTTTTAGATATTAGGACTCTTTGTGCATCAATATCATATACCTTATATCCTTTGGTGTTATTTAGATAACCAACGAAAATGCACTTACTAACCCTTTTATCAAATTTCTTTCTATGTTTGGCTAGAGTGGAAACAAAGCATAAGCTCCCGAATACTTTAAAATGGTCATAAGTAGGTGTTTTTTTATGAAACAATTCATATGGTGATCTATTTTGAAGAATTTTGGTAGGAACTCTGTTTATAATGTGAATTGCAATAAGTACTGCATCTCCCATAAAATGAAATGGAACACATGACTGGTGCATTAGGGCTTTTGCTACAAGTAGAATGTGTATTTTCTTTCTACAACTCCATTCTATTGTGGAGTATCTACACAAGATAACTGATGTATTATACCAGTTTTAGGATAAAATTCAATCATTTCAAATTCCTTCCCATTATTTATTTTAAGACATTTAATTTTAGCATCAAACTATTTTTGAACAATACTATTAAAATAGGGTATAATTGATGAAACCTCTGATTTGCTTTTCATTAAAAAAATCTAGGTACATTTGGAAAAATCAATTATAGTTGAAAAAAATCTATGACTAGATAAGGTAGGGTTTTCATATGGACCCCAAATATTCATATGTACTAACTCAAAAACAGTTTTAGAACCTTGAACTTGCATGGGGAATGGTAGTTTCTTTTGTTTTGCAAGTGGGCATACTTCACACGATAACTCATTTGAACAATTAATTTATGGAAAAACTTGATTTATTACATTAATTCTCTCAAAAAGAGTATGACCAAGTCTAAAATGCCAAAGATCAAAGTCTTTATGTCTTTGTTTAAAAGAATTGATTGAAAAACTAAAAGGAGTCTTGACAAATTTTTTAAAACTAAGTTGTGACAAATCTTGACCATCTTGGCTATCCTGCATTAGATACAAGCCTGAAAACACCCTAGCAACCCCAGTCACTGTCCATGTGGGAATATATTGAATAACACAATATGTGTCAATGAAGAGAACATAGGTTTCTTTGATTTAGTCAGCTCACTTACTAATACAAGGTTGAATTTAAAATCATGGACACACAAGACATTTTCAAGTATCAAGAAGGGGGTTACCTTCACTTTTCTATGTGAGAAACAATTGCTTTACCATTGTTTAGTAGTTGTACAAAACAATTTTTAACAGGTGTGGCTGAAATAAAGTTATTCAGAGTATAAGACATTTGGTTAATTACACCAGAATCCACAATCCAACTATTTTGTTTTATCATGAGATTACTAATATGTTTAAATCTAGATGGCAAGTTGTTTGTAGTATCAAAACGAGAATGGTTGGATGTAATACTTGCAAATGTTGAGTTCACAAAGGAATGTTTTGTCTGCTGGCTATTAGGTAAATTATTCTTACCATCATTGCAGTTTATGCTATCCTCATTGAGGAGATCCATTAATCTGCTAACTTGTTGCTTGATAATGGACATTTAAGACATATTGCTAGCCCTCACCTGATCCTTATCATGATTTAACTGTATTTCATTGGCTTGCATTCAATTGTAGCAGAGACATTGTTTACCAATGCTTTTCCTCTCTTGTGGCTTGATTCCTTTTTGGTGAATTTAAAATCTTTAGGAAAACCAATTAATCTATAACACTTGTCCTTTGTATGACCTCTTTTTCCACAATGATTGCACATCAGATCCTTTTTCATTTTCTTCCTTGCATCAGTTGTAGTTAACATGGCAGAAGATTCAAGGACAAGTTGTGATTGAAACAGAAGATTTCTTTGTGTCTCTTCCCTGAGAACTAGGTTGTATACCTTATCAAGTAGGCTGAGCATCTGGGTAGTTGAAACCACCCAACCGATGATTTCTAGCTATTTTGGTTGAAAAAAGTTTAGTCAATCGACTCCGATTGAAGAGTCAGTTGATTGTGGTGGTTTGGGAAGTTAATCGATTCGGTCATCAATGGGGAATCTTTCCCCTTGACACCGATCAAAAAACTGACCCTTATAAAGTGAAAGGCTAAGCTTTAACTTTTCTTTAACATCTTCTTTCTGATCATCCTTTCACTCTTTGCTTTGAGAACTACTCACGACTCTCACAGGGGTTTCAGTTGAGCTTTTTCCATGAAATTCATTACAAGGACATGAAACTATGAGGGCATACCAATAATTCTTAAAAAAAAGCAAGTGAACTGTGAATGTTCTTTGCTACTAAAAGGTTTTCCCTTTTTCTATTGAAAGTGTTGAGAAATAATGGATGTCATCAAGGGTGATGCTATGACAACATTTGAGAAAGAGATTAAGGTTGTTGTTTTTGAGGTTATTGTTTAATAATGAAATCAAAGGTCTGGAAAGAAAAAGACCAAGGCTTACAAACACAACTAAAACATGCCAAGGATTCAACTGAAAGCTTTGAGAGGATGTCTATCGCCACCATGTTTGTTATGCCAAATTTACTTTGGCAACTGTTAGAACTAAGCATGGTTGATCACTATTTGATCGGCTTATCCTTTGGCTTTGTTGATGGAGGCCGGTTCCACCACCTCGATTGGCTTGATAGGTTGTGGCCTCTTCCACAACCAAGGCCAACCGAACTACCTAGTGCCCCCCTATTATCAAGAGGAGAGATAAGATCCATGAGGATGATCTGTGATCTGATAGCTGAAAATGATTCATTAAAAGCATTTGAGAATTTGAATACTATATCTTTTTGATACTACTCAATATACTTCTTGAAGTAGTTTGAGTTGCATTTTCCACACTCACAATGTGGCAATAGTTGAAAGCTTTTTAATTCCTCCCAAATACCATTTAACTTGATGAAGTAGGCATCAACTAACTTATTCCCCCGTGTCACATTTCGCAAATTGAACTGCAAATTGCATACTCTTGTGTCATTGGGTTGTGCAAAATTTTGCTTCAATGCATTCTAGATTTCAACTCTTAAATCCATGTAAAATATGGTTGAAGCTATGGTTTGAGACACAAAGTCCAATAACTAGGCAATTATCAAGTAGTTGTAGTGACTCCATGAAAGGTATAAAGGGTCTGTTATTGCAAGTTTTGGTATGGTCCCATTTGTGAATCCTAACTTGTTCTTGATGAAAAGTGCTAAAATGAAAAAATTGCTCCAAACCACATAGTTATTTGTGGTTAACTTAGGATTGATTATGATTGACCTTGGACGGTTTGTGTGATGGAGGTAGTATGGTGATCGTGGACTTGAAATAGGGGATATCTGTTATGTCGATTCAAATGCTGCTTGAGATACTTGTGGTCTCGAAGTAATAGATTCAGTAGTAGACTCAGCCATTTGATTACAGCTAAATGCTAGATGATGAAATAAAACTAGAAGAAAATGAAAAACTTATTGGTGATTTTTGTGAAGAATGAAATCAATAATAACAGTAAAAAAAAAAAACAATGAACAAACTTGCAATTATTGTTGATTTCTTGAAATGGATCTCCACAACAGCCATACTTGCTCTAATACCAAGTCAGAAAATGAGAGACCACACAAAGGGTATGAAGGAATGTGAATACATTCTCTGATACAAAATCAATGGTACAAAGAGTATATATACATGTGTTTCAACTAACCTAGAAGAAAGGTAAAAGAGAATTAATTACAGCTTTAACTAAAAACTAACATTTAAAAACTTAAATAGCAACTTTTTCAATGATCACTGCACTAAGCCTATTTAGTTAATATGGTGCGTTTCTTTAATTAAATGAAACTATGCATTTTATTTCTTCTTCCTTGTCCAGCCTTTTGCTTTCCTCATCTTTTCTTTAATCTGGGATTTTTGTTTCCCTTTATTTCTTGAGCTTCCTGGACTTATTATCAATACACTATCTAATACATGCATAATCTATGTTAATTTGTCTTGACATAAGTGACATTTTAAATCCTTTTATGAAAACAATTGAAATTCGTTGAAACGGCATAGGGAAGAGATTAAAGACAAAACAAGACTCGTTTTCTATTTTTCTTATATAAGGATTCATTTATTTGTATTCCCATTCTATGTTTATATCAATTTAACATATTGTTTTACAGAAATAAAAAATTGACTGAACTTTAATTTAAAGATAAAAAAAAGAAATTAAATCATTATGAGATATGAGTGAATTAAAATTAAAAAAAAATGAAGTTGATAATTTTAGAAAGTATAATACTTTAAAAAATTCTTGAATTATTGGAAAAATTTAAATTTATTTTTATTCTTCTATTGTATTTAATCAAATTCTTATAATCAAATAAACCTTTATAATTAATAGTTGACTAATTGTCATTAATCAATATGCCACTTGTCATTTGATGCTTATGTGGTGCTGACGTGAACAATGAAAAATTTCACATGATTATATCATCGTGTAATACTAGCATGTCATGCCATCGATTATTATGCTATATGAATATGTCATGTGATATAGAATGACAAATTATATTTTGATTAATAACAATTAATTAATCAGTAATTACAAAAACTTATTTTATTCAAAATAAAAATATAAGAACTTAATTAATGTAATAAAAAAATAAAATATATTTAAATTTATTTAAATTATTTTAAATAGATAATTTTTTTAAAAAATATCATACCATTTTAAAATGATAATTATAGTTAAAATTGGGCTTTTGTAGTTATAAGCCCATTCAAATACCAAAGTATTGTTTTCCTTTTTCGGTGGAAAGAGAAAGAGCCCAGTACACTATCCAAAAAAAAGACAAAAGAAGAAGAAAAAGCCCAATACATTGACCTGCAGAAGAAAGAAACCCTAGAACATTACTATAAAACCGTGACATTTCCCAACTGAGCCGCTCATTCTTTTTGTGACGGCCGGTAAAAGAAAGGACAGAGCCAGGAAACGATGCAGATATTCGTGAAAACCCTCACCGGCAAGACCATAACTCTCGAGGTCGAGAGCAGCGACACTATTGATAATGTCAAAGCCAAGATCCAAGACAAAGAAGGTAGCTTTTCCCTTCCTTTCCCTTTCCTGTTTTTTCACTTCTTTTCATCTTAAAATCAGAAATCACTTCAAAAAGTTTAACTTGTATGAACTAAAAGGAATACCACCGGACCAACAGCGTCTCATCTTCGCCGGAAAACAGCTCGAAGATGGCCGGACCTTGGCTGACTACAACATCCAGAAAGGTTTCTCTTTTGGGTTTACTCTCTTGTTAACGATATTTTTAATTTTTAATTTTGATTAATATACTTAACTAAGGTTTGTCTTTTCTGGTTCTTCTTTGGGTAGAATCAACGCTTCATCTAGTATTGAGGTTGAGAGGTGGAATCATTGAGCCTTCTTTGATGGCTTTGGCTCGCAAATACAACCAAGACAAAATGATTTGCCGCAAGTAAGCTCCTTCTGTTTTCCTGTACTTTGTTTTATTTTATGGGTATTTTTTAGTTATTGGTAAGGGGGACCTGACTTAGCCTCTACTGTTTAGTTGAAATGAGATAGAGGTCATACGAGGTCCCAAAAATGATTGTAACCATTCTTCAACTTTGTCAGCTGAGCTAATTTTCTTGGCAGTTGGTTTTCATGAATGGCACAATGGAAAGATTCAATAAATAAATTCAATTCAATTTTTTAATGTTTGATATCAGTGATAATGGGACTACAAGTTGAACCCTCTTTTGAAGTAAAAGAATGTAACGGAGGGCATCCTAGTTCCCAACATTGAAATTTCCATTCTGTAACTTTGTCAACTGGTCTAATCTTTACTTGCAGTTGATTTTCTAGGTTGGTACATGATATTTGATGCTTTGCCCCTTGTGTATGAGACTTGATAAAGCTCAAGATTAGTTTTTTCTAATTGTTTTGAGGCTTATTTAAAAACACTTATTGCGGTGTTCTTGTGGAGATTGATGTCTCATATAATGTAGGATTTGAGTGAATGATTAAGTCGAAGGGCCTACTGACATGAACTAGTATGCTCTGATTCTTCAATAGGACAATGTCATTTTATCAGTTAATTTTTTGCTGTTTTGTTGAATATTATGGTTTAAGTGGTATCTCCATGTAAAACTATTAAATATTTGTGAATGTTCTTAATTTGTTGAGTTTTTGGTTACTGAAAAATATTATTCTCCTAAATTTTTTGTTGGCTAGGTGTTATGCTCGCTTGCATCCCAGAGCTGTGAACTGTCGAAAGAAGAAGTGCGGTCATAGCAATCAGGTTTGTGTTCTGTATTTGGGTTTTATGTAGGTTGTAATATTCGTTGAACTTCCTCTTGTTGCTATGAACTAAATAACCCTTAACCTTCTTGCAGTTGAGGCCCAAGAAGAAGATCAAGTAAACTACGAGTGGGGTTATAATACCTGCTTTAAAAGCATTTGAATATCAGACTTGGAAAATTTTTCCATTTAGTTTTTGCTGATCTGTTTTGTTGACATGTGATGTCGGGATTTGGCAATTGATGAAGATTTTGAGTTTAAATTGAAGTTCAATTTTATGTTTGACTACGCTAGGTGTTTTCCTTGTGTGGATATATGTGTGGGATTGCTCTAATCTCCACAAAATGTTGTAAGAGAAGATCTAGTGTGGACCTGGAGTTCCTTACACTGCCGTCGACTAAAAAGAGTTGAAAAAAAAGAAGTTGCAACTTGCAAGGCGAATTCTCAATTGAATATCTGTCAAACTTTTATAGTAGGTTGCAGAAAATGCAACTTCATCGCTATGAATGTAAGCATAAGAGTTTAACAATAATGGGACATATTTATGCATTAGACTAAACATATGGGCACGCATGTGAACAAACAAAGCGGCAATCAATTGAAGGGATGGTCTATGCGGGTTTAGCTTAACAGAATGCAGAGGATAAGCGAGACCATGTTATTTCCGTATCATCTCATGGCAGTATGGTTTACGGTATCCCAGTCATTTTATACAGTGAGCGTCGCATATTGTCTCATTGTAAGGCTACTACTGTAGAAGAGTCCTTTAACATTAATTTAGCCGTTAGGCCTGTTCATCTCTTGGGCTCGGTCTATCACTCCTCTACACCCTCAACCGTCACAAGAAGGCCTACTGATATTTACTCAACTTCCTAGCCCCTCGGCAGCTAAGCAGGCTTCAGCCACAAACTCCTGGCCTAAGTGCTGTTGAGCCCTTTTTGAGCCGAACCACCATATTCAGTCTTCTTACTCTTTTGCACATTGTGTTTCCATACCTAGTGCTATCATTGTTAGAACTCGAGGTCAATACTTGACCCGATTCAAAATCTTTACTTGCTCTGTATGGCGATCCCTGCTTATCGAGATGACATTCTGACCGGTGCTATCCACTGTTTTGGAGCAAGCCCCATCTTCAGCATTCCACCACTGTCGAGCTTCGGAATTAGATCCAGTGGAGGAGTCTGCTACTGCTTCTGATAGCTTATCTGCTTCCCACGCTTAGTTCTGCAATTCTCTCCTGCTCATCTCCACCACAGAGGCCAAAACGAGGAAACACTGTCCATTAACATTGAGCTTAATTTTGGTTGGAAAACTCATCTTATTAACCACCTCACTCAACAAAAATGCCTAATCAAACCGTTCCCTTCTCTTGGTAGCCCTATCAATTGTGATGAATTTGCTCCATTTACTCCCTATAGAACTAAAAACATCTTCATGTCATAAATGGAAAGGCATGTTTTCCACTTTGACCCAAGTTGGCATGACACTAGTGTCCTCCAAGTTGTAAGGTTTTAGATACTTGTAAAGGGGACAAGATTGTTGGAAACAAATAAAAAGAATGTACCGAAGGCAACAAACAGAAAGATTGGAGCAGTTCCTAAAGTATTAAGTGTCGTGATAAGTGGAAGAGACTAGATGAATAGTAAAGTAGTGATTGAGGATAAGTAAAGAGTTATATGTGAAAAGCTATACGCGAACAAGTTAGAAGAAAAATATGTACGTGAACATATACAAAAGAAGAAGGTGTATGTGAATAGGTACATGAAAATAAGGTAAGGGAGAGAAACACTTGGTTAAAAGGAATGCCTTTTAACTACCTCTATATCTAAGCCACCAAGCTAAACTCTCCGGATCCTCCGAAGATGAAAGTAACTCATAAATCCTACCACTTATTCCTAATTGCTTTCACTATCATCTGTGTGAAGTAGTTGTTTTATGTGAAGTAGTATTTCACTTGTTATAGTTTTGTGTGAAGTAGTGCTTCACTTGTTCTAGTTGTTCTCATTATTCTTTGTACAGAATTACATTGTAAAACAATTTTTTAGAGAATAAGTAATGACCAAAATCAACTATCTACATTTTGCCTCCTGCATAAGAATTCTTTTTTTTTTAATAATTCTTATGTATTAATTTAAGAAAAACTTTTATTTTGTACTATAATGCATTGTACTGGAACACCTCGTGCTGTAAAGCCTCGAGCAATACCACCTTAGATAGTAACACCTGAAATAGTAATGCCTTAGGTAGTTACATCTGAAGCAGTAATGCCTTAGGTAGTAACATGTTAGTGTAAGGTGTGATACAAATATCTTGTGTAATATTTGATTGATTATATAATAATATATTTTTCATATAAAATAAGATTTTCAAGATACAAATTGTAGAAGGAAAGTTAATCTTTTTCATAAAAAAACCTTGATTCTATGTGCCCTATAAAAATGAAGCTATTATGAACAATTTTCTTTATTCAGATTCAAAGTAAAGCAAAATTCAAAAAGCTAAACAAAATTCAGAGCAAAGTCGGTTCTTTTGTGAATCTTGTTTTTTTTTTTGAGCAAGTAAGTTTTTCTTCTTTTTCTTATAATTTCTTACTTGCCTTCTTCTTATGTTTTTTACTTGTATATTTCTTACTTTTCAAATAAATTTGAATTTCTTTTTCTTATTGCCCCTTGTATGAAATTTTTTTTAATTGAAATATAAAACAAGAAATTTTTCATGCATGAGATAAAGGTTTTTGATTGAAAGAGAATAATATATATAAATATATATATGTATATATATATAATATATATTAT
>NC_030854.1:6342079-6347527 GCF_000208745.1 Theobroma cacao | reverse complement strand
GATGTATAGGCGAACCTAATGTACATTATTGGAATACATGTTGTAGACAATGTATGTATATAATAAATGAGAAATGCCAATACGAGTTGGCAATGTCTATTACTATTTTGATTTTAAGTTTTGAAAAATGACTTAGCAGTTTATGATGGAATGATGAACACGTCGGACTATTAGGCTTGCTTGGGCTTAGTGGACTACGTCCATTGGGCCCATGCGCCTATCATGGCCCGAGATTTGGGTCGTGACAATGTTTGTATCAGAGCTCTAGGTTTGTCTAGGTCCTAGAATTTCCTTTTTTTGGTTCAGCGGAGAGTCGGGTCTTTATGTGGGAACTTTAGTTGTAAAGTGTGAACCGCGACACATTTTACAACCAAATGACAGCATAGATTCCCTATCTTAGAAACTACCTTTTGCCTTAAGTATGATTATAATATGTGTTTAATAACAGGTATTTGCTCTTGTCTAGGTAAGAATGCCACCTAAGACACGAGCCGCCTTAAGACGAAAAAGGGAACAAGATGCTCCTATTGATATGGCAGATAGGCCACGGGCATCTACCCGGAGAGGCCGAGGTAGACATGACAGGGCCACTAGGCCAGTGAAGGCGGATACGCTTGTGAGTAGGTGAGAGGAGGGACAGTCCTCAAGTGATTTAGATAGACACTCAGCTGGGGGTATTACTATCGAGGATTTAGCGGCAGGCCTACAAGTCGTCAACCGGGTTGTAGAGATGATGGCGACCCGTATGGAGGATATACAGAGGGTAGTAAAGGGGAGACCTACAGTACAGGAATCTCCTAGCTCCCATGGACAGGCCGATCGCCAACATCATGAGGTTGAGAGGGGACATCTAGATATTTCTCTTCCTGATTTTCTTAAGCTCAAGCCTCCATCATTTTCAGGGTCTGATGCATTAGAGAAACCCCAGGTTTTCTTGGATAAGATGGAAAAAATATGTAAAGCCTTGGGATGCTCTAGTGTTCGGTCAGTTGAGTTAGCCGCTTTCCGATTAGAGGATATGGCGCAGGAATGGTATAGCTCCTTGTGTAGAGGCAGACTGACGGATGCAGCACCATTGGCTTGGAGTGAGTTTAGTGCAGCCTTCTTGGATCAGTTCCTACCACTCAGTGTACATAATACCAGAGCTAGAGAGTTTGAGACTTTGGTACAGACTTCGAGCATGACGGTGTCTGAGTATGACATCAAGTTCACACAGTTGTCTCGGTATGCTCCCTACCTTGTTTCTACTGAGGAGATGAAGATTCAGAGGTTTGTGGATGGGTTAGTAGAGCCACTATTTAGGACTGTGGCATCTCAAGATTTCACTACCTATTCCATAGTAGTAGATTGTGCTCAGCGCGTTGAGATAAGGACCAGTGAGAGTAGGGCTGCGAGGGATAAAGCAAAGAGGGCTAGAGCAGAGGGTTATCAGGGCAGTAGAGATTTTAGCAGTGGTGGTTCGTCTTCTAGCCGTCAGGGTCCACAGAGGGACTCACGATTACCTCAGCAGGGGAGTGACATGCCTGGTGCTAATATTAGGATGGGACAGAGAACCTTCAATTCTAGGAGGTGGCAAGATTCTAGACAGAGTAGTCAAGTCACCCATCCTTGTGATACTTGTGGGAGACGACATAGTGGACGATGCTTCCTTACCACAAGAACTTGTTTCGGGTGCGGTTAACCTGGACATATTAGGAGGGATTGTCCGAGGGCTCAGCAATTACAAGATTCTACTCGTGGTTCCACCCAGCCAGCTTCGTTTGCTTCTTCAGTTGCTGCCTCATCTGGACGGGAGGCTAGTGGATCGAGAGGTAGAGGTGCTGATACTTCCTCTCAAGGTAGGCCATCTGGGTCCGGACATCAGAGTTCTATTGGTAGAGGCCAGGCGAGGGTGTTTGCTTTAACATAGTAGGAGGCTCAGACTTCCAATGTCGTGGTCTCAAGTATTCTCTCCGTTTGTAATATGAATGCTCGGGTACTATTTGATCCTGGTGCTACCCATTCTTTTATCTTTCCATGTTTTGCATCTTGGTTGGGTAGAGATCGTGTTAGGAGAGAGGAACAATTAGTGGTGTCTACTCCTTTAAAGGAGATATTTATGGCTGAATGGGAATATGAGTCTTGTGTAGTGTGAGTCAAAGACAAAGATACTTTGGTGAATCTAGTTGTGTTAGACACCTTAGACTTTGATGTGATCTTGGGGATGGATTGGCTATCACCCTGCCATGCTAGTGTGGACTGCTATTATAAATTGGTTAGATTTGATTTTCCCAGTGAACCATCATTTAGTATTCAGGGGGATAGGAGTAATGCTCTAACCAATTTGATATCGGTCATTTCTGCTAGAAGATTATTACGACAAGGCTGTATAGGTTACTTGACGGTGGTAAGGGATACTCAGGCAAAGGTTGGAGATGTAACTCAAGTGTCGGTGGTGAAGGAGTTTGTGGATGTATTTCCTGAGGAGCTACTAGGTTTGCCTCTTGAACGGGAGATTGAGTTTTCCATAAATTTGATTCCCGATACTAGACCTATATCCATACCCCTATATAGAATGACACTGACAGAGCTTAAAGAGCTTAAGGATCAATTAGAGGATTTGTTGGATAAAGGCTTCATCCATCCTAGTGTATCCCCATGGGGAGCACCGATGTTATTTGTAAAGAAGAAAGATGGATCACTTAGGCTGTGCATTGATTATCGACAGCTTAATAAAGTGATGGTGAAGAATAAGTATCCCCTCCCAAGGATAGATGATTTATTTGATCAACTACAAGGAGCACAATGTTTCTCTAAGATAGATCTGCGATCTGGGTACCATCAGTTGAGAATTCGAAATGAAGATATATCCAAGACCGCATTTCGAACAAGATATGGGCACTATGAGTTCTTGGTGATGTCATTTGGGTTCACGAATGCTCATGCAGCCTCTATAGATTTGATGAACCGAGTGTTCAAGCCTTATTTGGATAAGTTCGTGGTGGTGTTTATTGATGACATCTTGATATATTCGAAGAGCCGAGAGGAGCATGAGCAGCATTTTAAGATAGTGCTCCAAATTTTGAGAGAACATCAATTGTATGCCAAGTTCTCCAAGTGTGAGTTTGGGCTCAAAAGTGTTGCATTTTTGGGGAATGTGGTATCTAAGGATGGGGTACAAGTTGATTCAAAGAAAGTTGAAGCAGTGGAAAAATGGCCAAGGCCAACATCAGTTACAGAGATTAGAAGCTTTGTGGGTTTGGCTGGCTATTATCGTCGGTTTGTAAAGGACTTCTCTAAAATAATCGCCCCTCTGACTAAGCTGACACGTAAGGATACAAAGTTTGAATGGTCTGATGCTTGTGAGGATAGCTTTGAGAAGCTTAAGGCATGTCTCACCATAGCTCCAGTGTTAAGCCTACCTCAAGGCACGAGGGGTTATACAGTATTTGTGATGCATCGAGGGTTGGTTTAGGGTGTGTATTAATGCAGCATGGGAAGGTGATTGCGTATGCATCCAAGCAACTTAAAAGGCATGAGTAGAATTACCCCGCACACGATTTGGAAATGGCAGCAATCGTGTTTGCCTTGAATATTTAGAGACATTATTTGTATGGTGAGACTTGTGAGATATATACGAACCACAAAAGTTTGAAGTATATATTTCAACAGAGGGATCTTAACTTACGGCAACGTAGATGGATGGAGTTGCTAAAGGATTATGATTGTACTATTCTTTACTATCCCGGTAAGGCCAATGTAGTGGCGGATGCTTTGAGTCGAAAATCAATGGGAAGTTTGGCACATATTTCTACAGAAAGGAGATCCTTGGTTAAGGAGATCCATAGCTTGGGAGACATAGGTGTGCATTTGGAAGTCACCGAGACAGATGCTTTACTAGCACATTTTAGAGTATGGCCTATCTTAATGGACCGAATCAAAGAAGCACAAAGTAAAGATGATTTTGTAGTTAAGGCCTTAGAGGATCCTCAAGGAAGGAAAGGAAAAATGTTTACCAAAGGCACAAATGGAGTGTTGAGGTATGGAATCAGACTTTATGTGCCTGATGGTGACGGGTTGAGGAGAGAAATATTGGAGGAAGCTCACATGGCAGCTTATGTGGTACATCCAGGGGCTACAAAGATGTATCAAGATTTGAAAGAGGTGTATTGGTGGGGAGGACTCAAGAAAGATATAGCTGAGTTCGTATCCAAGTGCCTAGTATGTCAACAAGTTAAGGCCAAGCATCAAAGGCCCGCGGGGCTACTACAACCATTACTAGTGCCCGAATAGAAGTGGGAGCATATTGCTATGGACTTTGTAACGGGTTTGCCTCGAACCAATGGGGGATATGATTCAATTTGGATAGTAGTAGACCGGTTAGCAAAGTCAACTCATTTTCTTCCGGTTAAGACTACTTACGGGGCTGCCCAATACGCTCGAGTTTATGTGGATGAGATAGTACGGCTACATGGTATCCCCATTTCTATAGTTTCTAACAGAGGAGCTCAGTTCACTAGTAGGTTTTGGGGAAAGTTGCAGGAAGCATTGGGCACTAAGTTGGATTTCAGCACAGCTTTCCACCTTAGACTGATGGACAGTCTGAACGGACCATACAGACATTAGAGGATATGTTGAGGGCTTGTGTGATAGACCTTAGGGTCAGGTGGGATCAATATCTACCCTTAGTGGAATTTGCCTACAACAACAATTTCCAAACTAGCATCCAAATGGCACCATTTGAGGCATTGTATGGACGGAGATGTAGGTCATCCATTGGATGGCTAGAGGTAGGAGAAAGGTTACTTTTATGGCTTGAGTTGGTGCAGGATGCCATTGAGAAAATACGCATGATCCGTCAGAGGATGTTAGCAGCACAAAGTAGACAAAAGTCATATGCTGATAACCGATGGAGAGACTTGGAGTTCCAAGTAGGAGATCATGTATTTTTGAAAGTTTCGCCAACTAAAGGGGTAATGAGGTTTGGGAAGAAAGGGAAGTTAAGTCCTCGGTATATAGGGCCATTCGAGATTTTAGAAAGGGTTGGAGCAGTGGCATATCGTTTGGCATTACCGTCAGACCTTTCAAATATTCACCCCGTGTTTCATGTGTCCATGCTTAGGAAATACAACCCGGATCCATCACATGTAATATGGTATGAAACCATTCAGTTGCAAGATGATTTAACCTATGAGGAGCAACCGGTAGCTATCCTTGATAGGGAAGTTAAAAAGCTCCGTTCAAAGGAAGTAGCATCAGTGAAAGTGTTGTGGTGGAATCACACTAGCGAGGAGGTAACGTGGGAAGCCGAGGAGGAGATGCGAACAAAGTATCCCCATCTCTTTGATGCTTAGAGGTACGCTACCTTATAGTTGAATTTAAATTCGGGGACCGAATTTCTTTAAGTGGGGGAGAATGTGATACCCCAACTTCTATAGGCTTGTAACTAAGTATAGATGTAATAATATG
>NC_030854.1:6271778-6340029 GCF_000208745.1 Theobroma cacao | reverse complement strand
TCCGCTGGAAGTCAAGTCTTCTTTTGAGATGTATAGGCGAACCTAATGTACATTTTTGGAATACATGTTGTAGACAATGTATGTAAATAATAAATGAGAAATGCCAATACGAGTTGGCAATGTCTATTACTATTTTGATTTTAATTTTTGAAAAATGACTTAGCAGTTATGATGGAATGATGAACACGTCGAACTATTATGCTTGCTTGGGCTTAGTGGACTACGTCCATTGGGCCCACATGCCGGTCATGGCTCGAAATTTGGGTCGTGACACAATCCATAAATTTCCATATTTCAAGTCCAATCCATAAATGAACAACCTTAACTTTCCTTACTTTCACAACCTCCTTGAAAGGCAAGACCCCCAAAATCTATAGCTCAAGAATGGATCTAAATGAGCTGAAATTAAAAAATCTAGTGTTAGGCCATACTTATAAGATTTAAATTCAAAAATGCCAAATTTTACCTTAGATTTGAGTTGGAAGGTTGAATATTTGTCCAATGGGGTCTTGGGAGGTTGGGAAAGGGTTTGGATGGTGTTGGGGACGAATTAGAGGCTAGAAAAGTGTAAGATGGATTTGAGGGCTCAAATTGGGTTTTATATTTTTTTTCCATGCTAGAGCAAAATAATCGACTTCTTGATTCCCAAGAATCGATTCTTTGGAATTCCAGACTTGCAAGAACCAACTTATTGATTTCTTGGAATTGATTTTTCTAGTTCAAAACCTTGTTTGAGTTGCAAGAATCGACTTCTCAATTTCCAAGAATTAATTCTTTTAATCCAAAAGCTATTCTATCTGGCAAGAATCGATATTTCCTTGCTTGAGGTCAATTTTTGACACTTCTAATAGCTATCTAATGTTCATATATACCTTGGAATTGACCTTTCTTGCCTTAGAATCAATTCTTCAAGCTTAGATTTGTAAAAATTGCCTTTCTTTGGTCATCATTTCATATCATTCTCTCATTCAATCACATTACATCAACTATAACATCATCATAGCAAGAATTTCACACCAATATAGTTGGGAAAACTCATCCATCATTCGACATTGTATGGAATCATAATTCATTCACATAATCCTTGGGCTATCATAGCCCAATCACTATCTTTAGTTTCCTTTTTTTTTCATCCATTCTTGAAACCAACATTTTTCCATGAATGTAACTTAATAATATAGAGAGTTTGAACATCAAATAACAAGAAACTTCCATTGATAATCATCACCAATATATAATCCATAATGCTTAGATTCTTTTATCAATTTCAATCATAAGAAAAAAAAAATTAAGGTTTCACATTCTCTCCTCTTTAAGAAAATTTGTCCTCAAATTTACATCAACATAATAGATTATGCTATTAAAAATAAATTCGGGTACTTCACAGTCATCTTGTCCTCAAGTTCCCACGTCACCTTCTCATTAGAGTGATTGCGCGATTGCACCTTGACCAAATCTTTTTTTTTGGAGTGAAGTTTCTTAACTTGCCTATCCAAAATGGCTGTAGGCTTATCCACGTAACTCAAGTAATTCTTCAATGGAATGGTCTCATGTTGAATCACATGAGACAGATCCACATGTTACTTCTATAATACTGAAACATTGAATATCGGGTGGACATTAGCAAGATCTAGCGAAAGTGCTAAAATATAAGCTACGACACCAATCTTCTCAAGGATTTCAAATGGACCAATATAACCTCGAGCTCCACTTACCCTTCTTTCTAAATATCTTAATGCCCTTGGTTGGCGAGACTCTAAGGAATACATGATCTTTAACCTCAGGCTCCAAATCTCGACGTTTATGGTTGACGTATGACTTTTGACGACTTTGTGCCACCAACATCCTTTTTCTATTCAATTGTATCTTGTTAATGGTCTCTTGAACAATCTCCGATTGAAGTAACTTATGCTCACTGACCTCAAACCAACATATGCGAGATCTACATCTTCGTCCATTTAAAGCCTTATAAAGTGCCATCTAAATATTAGACTAGAAGCTGTTATTATAGGCAAACTTTTCCATGGCAAGTGTCGATCCCATGCGATCCAAGTTTACAATGTAAGCTCTCAACATATTTGCTAAGGTTTGAATAGTCGTCTCAGACTGTCCGTTTGTTCGTGGGTGAAAAGCATTACTAAAATTTAACTTAGTCCCTAATGCTGCTTGAACTTTTCCCTAAAATCAACTAGTGAATTACATGCCTATATTTGACATTATAATGACTAGAACTCCATGCAATTGCATTTTCTCATCCATGTACAATTAAGTATATTACACCATTCCATAAGTGGTCCTCACTAGAAGAAAATGAGCGAACTTAGTCAGTCTATCCATTAGCACCTAAATAGAATCATACCCCTTACTTGTATAGGGTAGTCCAATCACAGAATCCATTGAGATATGTTCCCACTTCTATTTGAGAATAGATAAGGCTTGTAATAAGTTGGCAGGCTTCTGATGTTTTGCGTTAACCTGTTGGCACACTAAGCATTTGGCTACATACTCAGCCACATCTCTCTTTAGACCTTCCCACCAGTACATTTTTTTCAAGTCTTGGTACATTTTGGTGGCACCTAGATATACTACACAGGCTACTACATAGGCCACTTCTAAGATCTCTCGTTTTAAATCATCAACATCTGACACATACATTCTAGACCCGTATTTGAGTAATTTGATAGTGCCTTTAGTGAACAACTGTCCTTTTTATTGGAATGAGCTTTGCAACCAATTGACATTGGTCAAGGCATAGTTCTAATCATGCAATTATATCATTCACATTGAATGATTAGAGGTTTTCATTCATCAATAAGACATCAATTATAAAGGTTATAAGTCTATTAGATAAAGTTCATGAGATTAATATGCCTTGCAAGAGAATTGTAATGGGTTACAATTATGAGATCCTTATGCATCAAAGCATAATCTTTAAATGTTCTTGGTTGATGTATCATTGAGATTGAAAATAAATGAAGTTTAGAAATTGGTGCATTTTATGCATGCAAAGATAAGACCTTAAAAAAATCAAAAACAAAATCCCTTATTATATATTGAGTCACATGCCACATATGACCATATAGCAAGATAACTTTGTTGCTCTTTTAATTGAAGGTTTGTTGAGAAAACTCAAGGCCAAACTTTTACACGAGTATGTTTGAGCTATTGGTGGGTCTTACTCAACTAGTTTCATAAAATTCGAATGCGTGAAAACTTGATTATTATGAAACTAGAGGCAATGACTAGGTGAAACATATATAATATGTTCAGGCAATGTGTTGCCACCTAGCTAATCTAGGAGTTATATAGAGTTATAATTGGTAAGCACAATTACCTACCTAATTCACCTATCATGATTTGTTAAGAAAACTCAAGATCATGACTAGAATGGATGAGACCTAGCCCATTAGAAGGATACTGTTAAAGACTTTTCGAAATGACTTTGCGGGTTGTCATTTTGCATATAAAATAGTGGGAGAACTATTTAAAATCTTAAAACCTTCTTTTAAATAGTTTATGTATGTTATTTACCAATTACTTTATTTTATTCAAACATATTTATATACATTGCAATTGGCTAATAATCTGTCACTACAAAGCATCTTGGATGTAAATAAACTCACTGGCCCAAATTTCCTAGATTAGTTTAAGAATCTCAAAATTGTCTTGAAACAGGAAAAGAAATCATATGTCCTTTGATACTCCTATTCCATCAATCCTTGTTGTTGATGCTAGTGCTGGGGATAAGGAAGCATATCAACGTCAAGAAGATGACGATGCTTAGGCAGCATATGTGATGTTGGCTAGTATGACCCTTGAGCTCCAAAAGTAGCATGAGCACAGATGTATAATCCATGATTCTTTACCTTAAAGAACTATTTGATAAGGAAGGGCACACTAAGATATATGAAATCTCTAAGGAAATATTTCGATGCAAGAAGGTAGAAGGCAGTTCTATCAAGCCCTATGTGCTAAAGATGATTAGACTCATCGAGAGACTTGGACAATTGGGATTAGTGATGGATCATGAGTTAAGAATAGACTTAGTTCTATGATCTCTTCTTGACATCTTCGGCAGTTTATGTTGAACTCCTATATGAATCGATTGGAAGCCACTTTTCTTGAACTTTTGAAATTGCTAAACACGACAGAGAAGTCCATTAAAAAAGATAAGGGATCATTGTTTCTTGTTTTTTTTTAAAGGCTCTTACGAAGCAACAAAAAAAGAAAGCGCAAAAGGGGAAAAGGTAAAATCCCAAAATGAAAAGGCACTAAAGCCTAAGGGAGGTGTAAAAAAGGACAAAGAGAAGGATATTTGCCATCATTGTGGCAAACCTAGGCATTGGAGGAGGTATTGCAAGGGTTACCTAGCTATTGTGAGCAAGAAAAGGAAGCTTATTGAAGTTTCTAATTTAGGTACCATTTGCTAAGTAACTCAACTCTATATTTTAAAGTATATGATACCTTACACTTGGTTCTCATATGTATGACATATTGCAAGGGCCGAGGATAAAGATGCGTAGGAGTTTAGTTGAGGAGATGACCCCATGGATAAACTACACAGAGCATTGGATGTTATATAGGGCGGTTGCACTCTTATATATTTTGATATGTTGGATAATTTATTGAAATTTTTTTGAAACATTATTTTGATAAGTATAAATCTAGATACGCATGCAGATAAAACTAAATCTAAAACTTCCATAGAATATTCACCACTAGAAAAAATAAATTCACCCCCCAAACTTAAACTAAACATTTGTCTTTAATGTTAAAAACAATAAAGGAAAGGTAAAGAATACTCTTCTGATAGTTGAATGAATTTGGTGAAGCTCTAATCCTCATCTTCATCTCCATCATCCTTTGCCTCATTGTCCTCATTTTCCTCTACCTCATTGGCACTCCTAAGAGGATTAGGTGCTAGTGGAAAAGTATACATGTCAATTCCAATAAAAGCATCATAAGCTCGAAACATGTGATCCATATCTTGATTACATCGGGTCTGATAAGTCATGTGTTGCTTAAACTAGTTCCCAATTTGCTCAATTAAGTGCTCAAGGTTCTCAATTCTTTGAGTCATTGACAGTTGTTGATGCCTTGGTGAAGGGGTAGAGGATGGTGCGTAGAAAAAGAACTACTTCTAGTAGAATTTTGAGATTGTCTAAGGATGAGATTGAGATCAATTGAAAGTTTAGGATGCAACAACTGCTCACTAGCATCCCAATTTATACCAGCTTGCTTGCACATAGTTGAAATTAGAGAAGGGAACCATAAGCTTTCATGCTTTGATTGTATAGTGTGAATCATGGCTTTGTAAATTACGCGGCCAATATTAATTATGCGTCCAGTCATGATGGAATGAATAAAGATGGCTCGATCTTTTATGACATCAATGAGATATGTGGTAAGAAGTAATTTGGAAGCCACAAAATATAACTATATCTTAAAAGTTGGTTTCATAACATTCCTCTTGAATGAAATTGGTGCATTATTGAAAAATCACCATTGAGCACCCTTCGCACAAAGTATATGAATGATATCATCCTAATCCTCATGCTCAGCCAAATATTGACCATATCTATCGTTATCAATAGTAAGAGTTTCATAAAATTCATTAATGGCATGGCTCGAGAATGGAACTAATTTACCTCACACAAAAACAAATCATTAGTAGCTTCAATAGTGTTAGTGTAAAATTCTCTTACTAGAGGGACATTCGAAGTTGCTGGCGAGGCACAAAATTTTTTCCAGTGGCATCCATCAGTCATTGGTTGAAGGTCAAGGTGTGTGATCAACCTTTGAGCTAGTCCTCGTTCAGGTATTTCAATTTTGTTGGCAAGAGAACTAACGTGTCTAGCCACAGTGTCAGTTGACATAAATCTAGTATGATCAAATGAGCCACAAGAATTTTGTCTTGCCTGTTTGGGTGTCATTCTCAAATTTCTTGCAATTAATTCTTAACCAAAGAAAAGAAAGTACCAACAAAACACAATAGACCACCAAGAATATTAGCCCATATGCACTCTCATCAAAATAAAATAATGCCCATAGTATCAAGTAAAAATCTAGCAATTAAATTTTTTTAGATTACTAGGCATAAAAAAATAATAATTTAAAATCAAGAAACTTACCCATATTTCCAATTTCAACTTACTCGTGAAATTCAAAGCACAAATCCAAACAATCTACTATACCCATGAAATAACTAAGCACAATGTCTCAAGAATCATCAATACTCATCACAAATTTCCAACAAAATAAATAATGTGAAGTAAGTCAATAATATTTCTTAAAAATAATAAAAAGAAGAAGAAGAAGAAGAAAGAATATATATATATAAATATATATGAAGAAAGAAAAAAAAATATTAAAACTTGAAAGTTAGAGCAAATATGTTGAAAATATGTATGGGTAATGGGTATGGAGGAATATTGATGAAGGAAGAAGGGGTGCAAGAAGATGAGTAGAGAAGAGACGGAGAGTAATGGGTAGGAAGAAATGTGTGAAAAGTGTAGCAATTTGCACTTAAGGGGGAGGGGTACGTGAGTTGAAGTGATAGGGGGTGTAAATGAAAATGGGTTTAAGTGTGAAAGGTGGGTTGCCCAAATTTGGTAGCCCACAAGAAATGAAAAAATCAAGTGGGTTGCCCATTGTTGGCAACCCACTATAGCGGGATCGCACCCACTTTGGGGAATCCGTGAGGCCACTGCCCCATTTTTCGGGTGCCATGGCCCATGGTTCTTAATTTTTTTGGATAATATAATGATGAATCAACACTCTACTTAGCCGTTCCACTTAAATTTTCTTTATCTATCAGTTTTTCTTTTTGTGTTTCTTCATTTCTTATGGTAGGACTTCAAATTTGTTTAGATAAACTTAAGAGTTGTACTATCCCATCTTTTGATAAAGTTGGTATCCACATTTTTGGATGGTTTCCTTATTGAAGAAAATGTCATGCAGAATGGAGATATTTTGTCATGCCATTAGCTAATCCTAAAGCTCATCTCTACACTCTGCATGTCAGTAACATTGATATATCCTTGTGCTTGATTACTCTTAAATAGAAGAAAAGTGTAAATGAAGAGGATGCTGCTTTTCATGCTCTTACTTATCGAACAAAAGATAATCATCTTGTGGAAAAGTGAGTTCATCCTTTGTTTCTTCTTCCATTTTTTTTATTAAACTTATTGCCTCATTTTGTTTGTTTTTAGGGAGAAATAACTACAAGAGAAGAACTTAACTAGGTTAAAGAGGTAGAGACTTCTAAAGTTAAGACTAAGGAAGAATCATGTGACTTTAAACGTGGTGACAAATCAAATGACAAATCTGTTGATGTTGATGAGGTTGAAGTTAAGGGTGAGTTAACATTTTTTGATGATTTCGTTGATTTGGATGCTCTATTTCCCTCACATACTCATAATTTCAATATAAACCAGGTAGAATCATATTATTGTGTTACTCCAGTTGATGTTGTTTCGAATTTTTTTTTAGAAACTAAAATTGTTCTTACTCCCTAAGATACTCAAGATGAAGTTGTTCTTAATACTGAGGCTATTCATGCTATTGAAGTTGTCCTTGATGTCAAAGTTGATGCTGGAGTTACTTCAATTATTGAGGTTATTCATGATGCTGGAGTTGATGCTAGAATTACTTCGAATGTTGAGGTTGTTCATAATGTCGGAGTTGCTACTGATGATGCTAGAGCTAGTCTGATTAATGCTCGTGTGTCTTCTTCCCTAGTGCCAAAACACAAAGATGCTAGTAGTGTTTCTGGCACTTAAGTAGCGTGTACAGAACAAAGTGGTAGAAAAGTCGACTTTCATGGTTTTCCAATTTCATCAGAGTATATGGAATACTTGGAGTATATTTTCAGTATAGAGGGGGAATTTTGGAATACCTCATTTTTAAAGAACGTAGATGTCATTTGTCCCATGATGGAGATGTTGGGTAGAGCTTTAATGATTTCATATGCTCCATTGATGAGTACTTTACCAAAAAAATTGCAACTGATGTTACAGGATTTTGATGATGCTTGTAAGGTTGGATTTAAACTTGAGTGCCTCAATGATTGTAGATCTAGAGCCAAAACTTTTCTCAACAAGTTTTCCTTGGAAAATGATTTAGAAAACATTGCAACGAAGATAGCTTCATCAAGAAAGTGTGATGCTAAAGTGTGAGAACAATTAAATGCCTTTGCTAATAGTAGCTCTTCTCTATGGAATATGTAATTGGCTAGTCTTTTTCTTCTTTTTTTTCTTCTTTGAAAGCTCGTTTGAGCTAGTACTTTCCTGTTGGTATATCGTATCTCTTTTTCTTTTTACAGTAATAATAATATTATATGCATGTTGTGTATTACTCACATGTCACATTATTGTATGTGGCCAAAAAGGAACTCTCAACTTTATATCAAGAAGGTTAACTCAAACCCAACATGAACGAGGTGAATTCAACCTTTTGAATACGTAAGCATAAGAGTTGCAACCAATTTGTGAATAATAGGCTAGGGTCAAAAAATGAGCGGTAAAGCTTGTAGCTATTATATAACATCATTACAGTCAAATTATGAATGATAAAGCTAGTGGCTAGAATATGAATGATGAGTTATGATCAAAGAATGAGCGATAAAGCTTGCGATCAATAAAAAAATTATCATTACAGTAAAAATATGAGCGATAAAGCCTGCAATTGAAGTGAGAGTGATGAGCTATGGTCAATGAATAAGTGATAAAGCTTGCGACCAGTAGCATAATAGAATTATAGCCAAAATATAAGCGATAAAACTAGTGGCTGAATATGAATTTCTTTTCTTTTCAAATGTCAAATTGCAATTCATGAAATAATGAAGAGTCAAAGTCTTAGAAATATTATAAATTATTCGAGAACGAGTTATTTTGGACCCTGTTGTTCCCAATAAATAACCTACATGGGACTTTTAATGGAATAGTTTACACAAGTCTCTTCATTCTAGAAGTGAATGACCATTTGTTCGATGATAATTTGTAATACCCGTACTTTGATATGGTGGCTAATAAAACTTATCGAATGTCAATTGAGGTAAATTAAAATGTTTAAAAGTGATGAAAGGTGAAAGGAATATTCTGGAGTAAAATATTTCGCATGTGAAGAAATAACAATTAAATAATAATATTTTTATTGAGAATGAATTAACAATATAAAAAAAGTGATTCGGAAGTGAAATTGAAGAAAATAAAACATTTTGGGTGCTAAGCAGACAAATGGAAAATTTTAGAATAAAATAATATTTTATTACTAAAATAATATTAAAATATCAATATTTTATTCAGTGTCAAATTTTTTCATGAAGAAGGAGTTTATGGTCAATCTAAGTGAGGGAGAAGAAGAACGAGAAAATTTCGGAGAAAAATGATGTTAATGGGGCCTGCGTGTCTTTATTAAATAAAGCTAGTGTGTGTAAGCAAATATTTAAATATTGCGGTGATACAGTGTTGAAGCATAAACTTGACATTTTATTGGTACAAGTGTTAAGAAAGAAAAATGGAAAGAAATTGGAATTAAAATATTATGGAAGGATACAATTAAAAAGGATGAAAACCTTGGAGGGCAAAATGATAATTTTACCATTAGTTTGGTCAAAGCTTTCAAAGGAAGCTTTGACTCTTCATCCTTATCCCATGACTGGTTCTTATCTTCACCAAAAGATATTTTCTTTTTCTTCCTCACCCACCCAACGCCATTTTCATTTCACCTCCATGAAAATCAAATGTTTTTCATTTGATTTTCCTTGTTTTCTTTTCATTTCCTTTCTTTTCTTACTTCTTTCTTCTCCTAACTTCTTGAGCACCAAACCTGCAGCTTCTAACCCCATTTTCCAGCACAACCAAACTCTAGGAGAGAGAAGGAAAAAATCTCTCTTTCTTTCCTTTATTTTTTATTTCTACTTCACCATCATCGACACTTGAATTTTCAACTTTAAATCTCCATTTTTAAGGCTAAAAGGTATATATTTTTAACTCTTGAAATTTATGAATTTATGGGTTATATTTTCAAATTTTATTTCCTAATTTCTTCAAATTCTTTTTCTTGAAAATATTAGGTTTTTGTTGATCTTTATGCCTCCAAGCTCACCAAGGTAAAGAACCTCTACATTGGAATAGTTGATATGATGGGTTTGAGAATTAGACTAGAATTCTAGGTTAAAAATTAGGCTAGAATGTAGTTTATCAAGATTATGCTTATTATAATTATTAAGTTTAAATTTATGATATATTTGAAGCTATTATTGTTTATTGGCAATTATAGGTTTTAATGGTATTTTGGGACTACCTGGATTAAGATCTTGTGGGTGCTAGTCTTGTTAGGTGGCATTGTTAAGGTGAGTGAACTTGCATTAAATTTATTTTAGAAAATACATATGTGTTGAGATGAAGCACTTAAATGATTATATTTTACTTTTTTTCCTCTAAATCAAGCCTGGGAACAAGCCCTTGATGAAACGTTTTATATTGTAAAATGTGTAATGTGATGAACCCATGTGTTCCTATATTCTGATGATATATATGTTATGCTTTGAATGATAATATTGTGTGATAATTGTAACTGCGCGTGTGTGGTGTGGGAGTGCACATGCCTGTGATGACGGGTGATTTCAGTTATGTGCTGTGTGGGAGTGCACATGAGCTAATGACCGGTGGATGATGATTCCAGCTATGTGCGACTGTGGGAATGCACATGAGCTAATGACTGATGGATGATGATTCTAGCTATGTGCGATGTGGGAGTGCACATGAGCTGATGAGCCTGTGGTTGTATGCGTTGAGCCATGTTGACTAGTGTGGGAATGATCTTGATATATTTGATGAATGTTTAAATCTATATATATATATACACAAAATGTATACATGAATTCTTACATGCCTGTGTACCTACCTTGTAGAGCACGGATGTTTGGAAAATGAAATGTGATTGCATTGATTATTGAAAGTTGAATTTCCTAAGTGTTTTAAAATGAGTTAAACGACAACATGGTATCGAGTTGTTTATGATATACAAATTGCATGGTTTTAAAACGAGTGCATCATGTTTTCGAAAACCTTCCGTATCATTTGCTTGTTCTCTTCCTATGTTCACTCACTGGGTTTGTACTAATTCTTTTCAACTTCATGTTTTAGTTTTCAAGCTCGAAGGTAGTTGGATCCTATGTAGAGGTGTTTTCTCCTGTTCATTGTACGGTAGGTTTACCAGGACACTCCATGATAGTACCCACGCCAGAGTCACTCTGCTGATAGTCAAGGTTTTTTGTATATGTATATAGTTATTTAAATGTAATTTGTGAGATTTTTTGTAAACACTGTATGTTTGGTTTGCATGATAATGTTGCCACAGGTTGGCAAATGGTAATATTATTTTGTGAATGGTATATGTTCGGTTACCATGATTCATTCTTGAGAAGAAATTATTTTTGAAAACTATGAATTAAGAACTTTAGAGGTAAATGAGGGATAAAGGGTCTAGTGAACAAGTTTTCATAAAAAGGCTTGCTTGGGCCTAATGAGCCATGCCTATTGGGTCCATGCGCCAGTCATGGCTCGAGATTTGGGCTGTGACATAATTAGACTTCTCTTCTTTTGTTGGTGGTCGTGTAACATAAGGCAAGTTCACTTTTTCATCCTTAATCCACTCATGGAGAAGCGCTTTCATTCTATATAGTGGAATTGTCCATCTCTTCTTGTAACTCAAAGTTTTCTACTAAGCTTTTACCTAATGCAATTATTCCTTCCTAATGAAGTCACCAAAATATAAAGAGGTTCTTGTGAAAGGGAGATGAAGTGTTACAAATGACTAAAAAGGATGTATCGGAGGTAACAGAAAGGAAGATTGGAGTAGTTCTTAAAGTACTGTCATGGTAGGTGGAAGAAACTAAATGAATAGTAGAGTAATGATTAAGGATAAGTAAAGAATAAGCGAGCAGTAGAGTGAAACTGAGAAGCATTAAGTAAAAGAGGGCTAGAGAGAAAATTTAGAGAAAGAAGCTCTAGGTGAAAATGCTTAAGCTTCGGAGTAGAGAAAGTCTCCCAAATGAATTGAGAGGGCTTTATATATAGTGCTAGAAGTGGTGGTTACTCAAGAATAAGTTTTTTTTTTTTATAATTGGAGGAAGGGGGATTCGAATTTTGCTCTTTGAGTAGGGGGATTATACACCAACCAATGAGCCAAATGTGTGCATAATGAATGACATTACTATGAAGAGCTTTAATATGGGTAACTGTTACTATAACCCATGATGTGAATATTAAAATGGTAATTTTATTGCATATAATGAGTAACCATTAGAAACTCGTTATGTAACCATTGAAGTAATTGGGTGTAATAAGACTTGTAGTAGAAGATAATAAAGAAGAGGTATATGTGAAAAGCTATACGAGAACAAGTTAGGAGAAGAAGGTATACATGAACATTTACAAGAGAAAAAGATGTACGTGAATAGGGACATGACAACAAGGTAAGAGGGACAAACACTTGTATTTCAGGAAAAGGTTAAGAGGAAGACCTCTTAACTACCTCCATATCTGAGCCACCAAGCCAAACTCTCCGGAACATCTTAAAATGGAAGTAACCCATGAACTGTCCTACTTATTTCGGGTTGCTTTCGCTGTCATTCGTGTGAAGTAGTTGTTCTACGTGAAATATTATTTCACTTGTTCCATTTATTCTGTACGAAGTAGTGTTTCACTTATTCTAGTTGTTTTTATCATTTTTTGTACAACATTACACTGTAAAACAATTCTTTATAGAATAAGTAATAAAAAAAATCAACTATCTATAATACTTAAACCATACATTGAACATGTCCCAAAATAACTGCTAATAAATGTAACCATTTCCTTCCTCTCACCAATTGTGATCATTACATTCTAGTCCCCTGTTCATATTTAGACCCAAATGCCTTCCACAAAGAACTCAAATTAAACCTCACTTAGCATGAAATTATGCCTAAATTTTGTAGTCATGCTTTTGAAAGCTTGGTCCATCTCCTCGATTGGCATATTGATATTACACCACATTTTAGTGGTTGTGACACTCCTTCCTTCCTTGTCTTCCTCACATTCCTCATGAACAAGCAGTTAAGCTTTGTTACTCATACTCACATACTTGCATATGATCATAAATTTTGACTACATGTTAGATTGTCTTTCCTACTAGTGAACTACTTAGTTGATTGTGGTTTTGAGGAAACCAACTTCTTCAAAAAGCCTCATATCTTGATCAGCCTTAACAATTCTTCTCTCTCCTTAATTAAACCTCACAAAGGCAAAATTTATTGGTTTTCTTCTGTTAGTCTTTATTTTTCTCAATATGGAAACATCCATCACCTTATCATAACCTTTAAACAAGCTTCACAGTATCTTTCATGAAATTCTTGAGCGTAAGTTCTTGACATTCACGGTTTGGAGCCTGGATCTCCACTTGTAATGCTTTGGAGTACCTTATCATTTTACTGCTTCCTTCCTAGGTATAGTTTTTCATTTTGACTCTTTTGAACTCTAGCCACCCTTGTTTCCTGATGTTAGTTAGTTGTTAATCTAATAATATCACACCTAATAATCATCCTTTTGGTTTATTTATCTTCTTAAATATTGTTTAAGTGTTTCGTAGATTTGAGTTTATGTAATAAAATTATTAGAATTTTGAAGTCCCGAGAAAAGATGGATTCTGTAGGCTTTATATTTAATTAAAAGTACTTTTAAGCAAGGGCGGAACTAGCCAATTTTTGTTAGGTCAAAAACAGAGGAATCAAGGTTAAAAATTTTAAAAACTAATATGTTGAATTTAACCAATAATTAAAACTTTAATCAAATTTGAAAAAAAAATTAATACAGTCAAGATCCAATATTCTTATAATTTTATTTCTATTTAATCTTATAATACTAAATATAAAATTATAATACAGAAAATATAAATAGTTAAATACGATATACAATATTTGTAAAACCCGACTCTATAAACACATGTCATGACATACATGCATTGAGTAGCATGCTATTATGCTAAGAAAGTCCCTAAGAATAGACGAAACCCGGTATTGTACTTAACAGTACACTTGAGTTGATTTAACCTCGAATTAGTTCAAATAAGAATTGTAGGATGAAATTTAATATTTTACAGTTCAGGAATGACTAAAAATGATTGTTCGGAGTTCGAGGGTTCATTTGGGGAAAAATTGAAATTTTTGATGTTTAGGGGCAAAATCGTCATTTTGCCACCTAAGATAATAATTTGATCATGGAGTGAAATTTTTGATCAAGATTAACTATTTGGAGTATAATTTATTGATAGGAAGTAAAAAATTTCAATTCCGGCAATTTTCGAAACATAGGGGCAAAACGATAATTTTGTCGCATCGGGGGTAAAACAGTAATTTTCACCACCTAAAACTTGTCAAAATCATAAGATTTATTTATTTTTGGTATGAATAACTATGGTATTCTAAGTGGTGAAAAATTGAAGTTTAAAGGACGAAATTTTAAAAACGGGCCAATGGGAAAGTGACACATGATACTTTTTTTAATGATTTAATATTTTTTTAAAGGAAAGTCAACCCATTTAAACCTCACATCAGGTGATGGCCAGCCATAAGGAGAAAATAGGAGAGAAAATAGAGAGGAAAGGAAGAAAAGAGAAAAACCAAAGGAAAAGTAGAAAATTCAAAGGGGAATTCGCGTTTTTCGACTGTTTACGAGTCTAAATGTAAGATTTTTCGACTTTAGCTTGATTTCTACCTTTCCTATGCCTTTGTTTCCATTTAGCATGCTTGAGGAGAGAGATCAAAAAGTGATACCAAGGGCTGGCTGAATTTCAAGGGGGAGGATTTTGAATTTTTTAGGTTTTGATTCTTAGTTAAATTGGTAGTTTTAGTTAGTTAAATGTGTATAGAAATCAAATTGGGCAAGAAAGCATGAAATTTTTACAATACCCACCCTTGGCCGAATCTTCAATGATGTACAATGATGAAGAACTGATTTTTATTCTAAGAGAAATGAAGAGAAAATAATGAAAAATGGTTAAATGTGATAGAAAACCAATGTGAAAAATTTACCTAGTTAATGTCACATTTTTGACCGAATTTTTCAAGGAGGAAAGTGAGCTGATTTTGGTGATTTTAAAGGGTTATTGGCTGATATTTAATGGTTAGAAATGTTGGAGAGAAAATGGGACAATTTAGAGCTAAAATGGAGCGCATTAGCAATTTATCGGGTAAAGTGCTAAAAATAGGTTAATACTGCGTTTAAGCCGTTTTAGGCTATTGCATTTCATACCATGCACTAGTATAGGATTTAAGTCAATTATATAGTGATTTAACATCAATGTGGTGAATTGTGTAATTTGTGCAATGTGTCTAGGAGGAGACCCTTCCGGTAAAGGCAAGGAAGTCGTATCCGACAAACAGTGATCGGGGCACCTAGAAAGCATTTAATTTGTACAAACGATGAGTAAACCTATTATTATTGTAAATTATCTAGAGTTTATTTTTAAATGCTCTTCATGGATTTTATGAAACGAAAATGAGATTAAAATGGGATTTTTGATGTTTTAGAAATAAATGTGACAAATAAATATATTGTCTTGATTTTCTAAAATAAGAAACTATTGATTATAAAATTGAGTAATTGGAGGCTGCCAATTATCTTGAAAAATATATTTTCCTATGAATGACTTATGATATATGAGTATATGTGGCTATATTTTATAATTGCATTGAGAATTTATGTAAGCTGTCTTTTACTATGCAGGCTGGGTAAATAAATAAAAGTCATGTTATATTGTCAAAATTTTATTAAAATTGGTGGGTTTAGTCACTGCAGTTACGGGTTTTCGTGGACTGCCTATTAGAGGGGCACGGTAAACCCGGTTATATAGTTACTCCGGTTGTAGAGGCGAGGAGGGTAACTCTCGGGGTAGTGTTAGAGCTCACTTAACGTCGAACCCCCACGTGAATGTGTAACTCGACCAACGCCAAAGAACGACTTGTTTTCAAAACTAACATGTGTTTAACATGTAAATATCTTAACAACCTTGGCGAACTCGATTAGATGCCTTGGCCAAGGTATCCCCGAGGACTAATTTTTGGCTTGAGCCCTATTTCTAATAAAAGTCATAGGCCTTAACAACTGTTTTGGTAAATCACAAATATTTTATGGTTTAAGAAATAAATTGAAAACCTTATGAAATGGTTTGTGATTTGTTGTTTAAACTTGTCTCCATTTTACTCGCCTTTAGATATTTATGATAATGTCTATTTACTCATTGGGATTGCAAAATCTCACCCACCTTCTTTCCAAATATTTCAGGCCTGTGGTAGCTTGTAGATACCCGATTTTGTCGAGGATTCCAGTTGACCCCTCTATCACACAGACAATAGGTTACTATCACCAACACTTGGTGTTTTTATGGGCTACTTGTCATTGTAATTATTATTGTACATTATAACTTTGTAAATTATTGTATGTATGAATTTATTTTACTTTTAAGTTACAAAAGATTACTTACACGTGTTTCTATAAATATTATTTTATATAAAAATGTTATATTTTTGTCTTTTGATTTACTTGAACCAAAAATGACTGAAAATTGTTTAAAACTGATATGTAAGCCTTGCGGGGTTCCGATTGGTATTCCGGGTAATGAGTATCAATCGGGACGTCGCGACGATTGTCATGGGCCCGAGGGAGGTTCCGGGCCGTGACAATATTAATAATTTTCTTTTATATAGTCAAGATTATTTAAAAACTATATATTTAAGATAATTTCCTTTCAACTAAATATAAAACGTAACGCACATAAAAATGATACACTTAAAATAATTTTCTCTTACATAATTAGGATTAATAAAAAAAATGATACATTGATGAAATTTTAAGTTATAGTGTAACACTATAACTTATATTTGAAAACTACATAATAATTTATTAATTTTTAAAGATTAAAATTATAGAACATAAAATCCATATAATATAAAAAAGAAAAACATGACAAGTAGAAGATAGAACCCGCATATGACGTAACAAAAAAGAAAGAAAAAGAATATGGTTGATGGTTCGTAGAAATATGAAGAAGAAAGTTTATAAAAATTTAGAACATATGAGTAAATAGAATAAAAATGAAAAAAAAATATAAATAAAATAATAATATAAATTGAAAGAAGAAAGCGAAAAAAAACTTTAAAGTTGAGTGAGGCATATGAGATCATTTTCTATTATTTTTTATTTGTATTAAGTATTAAATAAAAAATTATTTTGAGAAGACCATTAAGAGAATATATTAAAAATTTTAAAAATTTCATATGATATAAAAAAAATTTTAAAAATTTTGGACGATCAAATTTTGAGTTGTTATGCCGAAAGTTTTACATTTAAATCTTGAATTAAGAGAAGGAGGAAAAAAAAATGAATCTCTCTTTCTTCGTATATAGTCTTAAATTAATACAGTTTCACATGGATAAAAAAAAGTTAAGTCCAGGTATGGATAAAACTAAATGTTCACGTCGGATTAAAGCCACCAAACAATGAATATATACAGTAAAATTTATATAAATTAATACTCCATAAATTAATATTTTTGATTAAATAATATTTTTGATCGGTCTTGATTTGGGACCAACGTGGTAAATTAATAATTCCTTAAATTTGTAAGATAATACATTTTAAAAAAACGACATAAGTCCCACTTGATATATAAATTAATAATCTTCTTATACATTAAAATTATACGCACACATATCTCACTTAGAAGGCATTCACATATATAAGAATTGACTAATTCGGAATTAACATTTAGTTTAGAGTAATCTTAGTCATGATTGATTGTGATTTTGTCAATCAAAGACGTGCTATCCAGCCCCTTGGTGTAAAAGATTTCAAGGAATTCTTGAGCGCTGAAATCACGATATATTGGTGGTTTCTCTGCTGACAGCAATTCTGGTAGAGGTCCAAAGTAACCATCTCCCTTCCATTTGCTCAGATTGAAGAATTCAACAACTGAAATTCGAGGTTCCTTGCAGGAGTTGGCCAATACTCGATGTTGTACACTCTTGTACTCTCCATTGGAGACTATCTGCAATGTGGACCCTTAAATACATATATGTTTATTGCAAACATATATACCTGCTAAATGTTCTGAGTAATCATACTAATTCAAAAATAATAGTTATAATTAACATATAGGAAGGTACGTAAGATTTGATTTCATGGCAAGAAGAAAAGCAGCAAAAGCAATGAATGATTTTTTTCACCAAGACAGATTTGTTATTAACAGGAATTTGAAAAGCAGGTCTTTCACTTACGATCTCGAGGGGGAAAGTTGATCGGGCTCAAACAAGCTTTTCAAAGCATATGTGGGAAAGTTACAACAAATCTCCAGTGCAAGTATATGCCCGTGTTGAGTCATGATCACACTAAAACACGATTATTCATAGAATAATAAGATGACAAAACTCCAAAAAAAAAAAGAAAGTTCTGGACAGCTTATTCTCCGACATTTACCTGCTCGTGCACTAATCAATGACCAAAACAAGAGGCACACCATTTAGAAATTTGTTTCTTCTGCCCCAGGGCCGGTACCGCCACCCAAGCAAAGACTTTAAGTGCCAAATTTTCATAGGTCTATAATTTTATAATAATACTATAATTAATTATAAATAATTAATAAAATATCTATTTATTCTCTTATATCTAATATATAAATATATATTTCTCTCACTTCCACATCCTATTAATTTTTAACTATTTATCTCATTTCTTATTAAAAATATGAAAAACTTAAAATAATTAATAAAATAACATATTTTCTCACTTTTTTAATTATGAACCTAATAAATCTTAATTTTTTATCACTTTCTAAATCCTATTAATTCTCAACTATTTCTCTTATTCCCAATCAACTAAGGATATTATGTATTTAATGATCTCCCACTGCCATTTTTCTTTCTATATATAAAAGTAATTACTTTTTTTTAATTTATAATATCCATTAATTAATGAATTTGCTTTTTCTTCCTTAACTTCAATAAAAAATAACCTCATTTTTTAATTTCAATAAAAAAATTTTATTTGAATATTTAGTTTTAAGCCTTTTTATTTCCTGAGTCGCTATTGTTCTGCTTTTCATTATGTCTCTCTTCTTACCATCATTCATCAATAATCCCTAAAAATGTTTGAAAATTTTTATTTTATATATATATATAGTTTAAAAACCTCTTCAAAATTTTTAGAATTTATTTATTTATTATATATTTTTAATGATCCTCTCCAAGATAGGACTCTTGCAGATTAGTTTAAAATGAATGACGTTTAAGTTGTAGGCTGCAGTGTGGGTGAACGGGTGCTGGATTTAGATGTGGATACATAAATCTATTGGATCAGGATCTATATGATCTTATAGATATGTAAAGTCGGCTGAATCTAGGACATATGATGGGTTTGAAGATTAATTTGTCTCAACACGTTTTGAATTGATAGAATTTGCTGTGTGTGTCCGAGTTGGGATAGCAACAACGAGTGTTAATTTGAAACTCTTTGTGTTGCATTGGTCCGAATATCCCTAGGCTTTTTTCTTTTCACTAGGCGTTATTCTATTTTCTGTTTTAATTTTTCTCTGTAATTATTGATCAAAGCCTTATCGTTTTGGATCTTCATTAATAAAATTGCTTAATTTTCAAAAAAAAAAAATGTTCTTTCCAAAATTTATGGAATTATTTATTTATTATATATTTTTAATGGCTTTTTCAAAATAATTTTTTTATTTAATATTAATGCAAATAAAAATTAATAAAATGACCTCATAAGCCTTACTCAACTTTATCCTAATTTAGGTTTCCTCACACCTCTTTCTCCCTTTTTCTTTTTCTCTTTTTCTTCTCTTTTGCTCTTCTACTTTTACTTTAATCTTTTCTCTATAACTCACCATTAAAACACATTTCATTTTTCAAAAGAGATTTACAAACTTTTGAGCTTGGACAAGGAACGATGAGACCACTCACCATCATTTTGGTGAAATTAAAAAGAGATAAATTTTTTTATCTTTTTTTTCTATTTATATTATTTAACTATTATATATTTAATCATTATGTGAAATCCTGTATATTGTATTTAACTATTTATATTTTATACATTATAGCTTTATATTAGTACTTTAAGTTTAAATAGAAATAAAACAAGAATATTAGATTTTGGCTACACATTGATTAAGATATGGTTTTAGGTTATTTGATGTTAGTGGTCTCATGTGTTGCCCTTCTTTTTGTTGTTGGGTGTCTTTTGTTCTCTTTGAGCAGCCATCAAGTTTTTCGAGTGGCTTTTTCTGTGTAATTGTATAAGTTTTTACATTCATATTGGGTTTAGGAGTCTTTAGTCAATCAGAGGTTCAATAAAAATACTTTTTTATTAAAAAAATTTTCAAGTTTGATTAAAATACGAGTAAGTTGAAAATAATTAATAAATTTTTTAAAAGAAAAGATACAAATCATTCAAATAATTCTCCTACACTTGAACCATCATGCCTCAATGCTTAAAATCTTGAGTAAGAGAAATATGAATCGAAACATCTTAACTCAATCTTGAAAAAATGGATGCTTTTTAGATAAAATCCGATCCTTATAAATTTTTTTTTTGAAAGAGATCCTTATAAAATTATTATAAGTCTTTCTTTTCTTATTTCTTTTGATCTGCGCGTGATATAAAATTATTATTTATTATGAATCTTTTAATTATTCCTTAAGTTTAACATATTAGTTTTAAAAAATTGTAACCCTTAGACCTTTTTCATCTTTGACCTCCAATAAAAATTGGCTAGCTCTACCTCTAGCCCTTTTAATTGGTCTCATTTTGTGGCCAACTTCCATTAAAAGCTTGATCCAGGTAATTTGGAACTATTATTAATAAGGTATCGGAAAAAAGATTGCATGTATAAGTTGATTTTATCAATTAAAGAAAATGTAGAGGTGAAAGAAATTAATTCAAAACGTTTAATTATAAGTCTTATAGAAAGCAGAACATTTTTTGAACGATCAATTTGTCATGTTTAGGTACTTTCAAACCAAAATTGTATTGGTTTCATCACGGATTGATAAAATGAATAAAAAAGAAAAAAAATTAAATGGGGCAAACCTTATGTAATGAATTTATAATTAAGAAGGATACCTGCAAAAAGTCGCCAACGTTGATAATTACGCCACCGTGCACAGGCTTGATGTTCACCCACTCATCTCCATGCATAACCTGCAACCCTGGAATCTGATTCTGCAACAGCAGCGTCACCACTCCTGGATCCGTATGCGATGTTATCCCCATCGTCAAGTCTGGCTGCGGACAGTGCGGGTAAATATGCCCTACCAAAACCCTGGCATCACTGAACGTCAAGTCCTTGAACTTGCCTTCTTCCAGCCCTAACCCTTCACTCAACAAACCCATCACCGTCTCGGCCACCTTGGTAGCACTCAAATCCCATGTAACCATCTCTTTTCTACAGACAGCCGGCAAATCTTCCGGATCCAATGGCTTGGGTCCCATCCAAGCCTGCAAGGAGTCATGCCAGCAGGCAACCTCAGCCCTGTACAAATCGTTATTACTAGCGTACATTACTCCTTGTGATTCTTCTCGTTTGTAGTACTTTGATTTAATTTCATGTGGCTTCTCGTGGAAGGCTTTGATAGCTCGGATTGTCTCTTCGAGTACTGGTATGGGTACTCCATGGTTAATCACTTGAAAGAAACCCCATGATTTTGCGGCTTCTTTGATTTGGTTAACGATTTCCTGGCGGTGATCAGGGGAGCTCACATTGGACAGGTCGATAACTGGGATGTTAGTGTTTCCTTGAGAAGATTTTGATTTAAGATCAGGGGGAGTTTGTGGTGGATGTTTGAAGAAATCAGGAATGGTTATGATGCCAGAATCGGAGAGACCTTTAACTCCGATTTTGGATTCGTCGAATTCTTTCAGCTCCTTCAATCGGTCATAGCTGGAAGTTGCAGCCATCTTTAAAGAGCACTTCAGTCTTTGATATTTGTCGATCAACGTAGTAGGATCGGGCAAAAACAGATAAATAGATTGCTAGTTTATGCAAGCAGAAAATTCAAACCGTCCTTTCACAGACTGTACCTCTCAACTTTAATTTACGTTACTTTCTTTTTTTGGGAAACTTAATAGATTATTTAATAGATTTAATTGGATAATTAATGGCACGTTAATATAGCAGATTGATAGCCACACATTTTAAATGTCAAAGATAAGATACACACGATGCGCTGACTTCAAAAGCATGATTAGTCACTTTCAATAGACCTGACAATTTTGAACACGACACGATAAGACACGGGTTAAACAAGTTTTGAGTTTAGTGTTAACGTGTTTCGTGTCTGACATGACAAACACGTTTAAAACACGTTTAAACACGTTTACCTAATCGTGTTATTGTGTTTAATCGTGTTGTCGTGTTTAAACGTATATACGTTACACATTTATTAACCTATTAAAAATTAATAGTTAAAAATTATTTTAATCTTATATAAATAATTTTAAATAATTATTTTAATAAGTTTTTTTAATTTTATAAAGGGTATAATGTAATTATACATGCTCAGTCCTAATTTTTAACTTTTAGTGATTATTTGATGTTATTATTATTTTTGTTTTATTATAAATTTTTTTTATAATTATAGATTTTAAATTTAAATAATAACATTATATTTAATTATAAATATTTTTATTTAATTGTGTTAAACGTGTTATTAATCGTGTCGTGTCGTATATTAACACGTTTAATAAACATGTTAATCATGTCGTATCGTGTTACACGTGTATTAAACTTGTACGTATACGTGTTTCAAATTTAAGACACGAATGTTAAACGTATCATGTTCATATTTAGCCTTAATGTGTTTCGTGTCTAATTGTGTCTGACACGTTTACGACACGTTAACATGAATTATCAAGTCTAACTTTCAGGGACGGAGCCTCCTTTAAATATGGGGCATGGCTTTTCAAAATTTTTAAATTTTTTTTATATTATATAAAATTTTTAAATTTTTTAATATATATTTTTAATGATTCTCTCAAAATCATTTTTTATTTCATAATTAATATAAATAAAGAATAACAAAAAATATCTTATATGCCTCATTCAATTTTAAATTTTTTTATTTTCTTCTGTTAATTTATATTATTATTTTTATTTTATTTATTCATATATTTTAAGTGTTTATAAATTTTCTTCTTCAAAGTTTCTACAAACCATCAATCATATTCTTTCTCTTTTTTGTCTTTTATGTCATATATGAGTTTTATCTTTTACTTGCCATGTTTTTCTTTTTTTATATTATATGGATTTTATTTTTATGATTTTGATTTTTAAAAATTAATAAATTATTATGTAATTCTTAAACATAAGTTGTAGTGTTGCAATGTTGTTTAAAATTTCATCAATATATCATTTTTCATTAATCCTAATTATGTAAGATGAAATTATTTTGAGTGTATCTTTTTTATGTGCTTTACATTTTATATTTATTTTTTTTTGAAAAGCTTCAAATGAATTATATTAGGAGCAAAGTAACAACAAAAACAGGCATGATGGCTGCACAAAAAAGCCATTGCCTGTACAAGGCTGCCAACTACAAACATACACACAATCAGGCCCCAAAAGAACACAACCTACCATGAGTTTTGGAAACACAAAACTATACAACTCAGAATCATAGGGAAAAAAGGAAGAAGTAAAACCAGTAGCAAATAGCAAGGCAATCTCTCGTTAAGAGTCAGTGGTACCATAGGTAATTACAGGGAAGGGTGCCGACTAGTCCCTGCTGCTTCCAAAATTAATCCATATTAAATAGTGGTCTTGCTGAACCTCAACTTTAGCCAGACTATCCGCTGCATCATTGGCTGAACGCCATATAAGTTGAATATGCTAGCATTGGATTTTCTCCCAAAGTTTAGAAATTTGCATCACATACCGCCTAAGTCTCCATGGCACAGAAGAGGGATTTTTTGTGAGGCCTTGATTTTTATAGACTCGTAGTTAGAAATAAACGCGATAACACGAACTAGGGATAATTTCATCATTTTTCTTAGTGAGCTCTTAGAAGTGGGTATTCTAATATTATTAAGGCCTAAGTAGGCCTAAGGAATAAATGAATGATGAATATGAGGATAAAATGACGAAGGAAATAGAAATAATGATGATTTTCAAGGTAAGGGCAAAATGGTCATTTTACATCTCGGCTCTAAATTTTTACATTTTCATGAACCCAAGTATTTCTAGACTATTATGGACTTTGTCTTAGTGTTAAAAGAGTAAAAAGATTGCACAAAGGATTGGAGGAAGACAAAACCAACTTGTTAAGGGCATTTTCGTAATTTAAGTGGAGTTTGGATAAGCTTTAGCTATAAATATCGTTTTCTAGTAGCTTCTTCTCATTTTTCCAGTAGCTTCTTCTTCTTCTTCATCCCATCTCACATTTCTTTCATTCTCCATGGAAGCTTGTTTTGAAACCTCCATAACTTCTCTCAAGTTAACTCTAATTTTCATGCTTTAGTGCACTTTTTCATAGAACCTTTTGTGCTCTTTCATTCTCTCACTTTAAACCCCTTAAAAAGTCTTACTTCCATACTTCCTCTCACTAGCTAGGTGTTTTAGAGAGAGAAAGAGGGAGCTTCTATAATAGCTTGAAAAGTTTTGGAAAAAAATTTCATTACAAAGCTACCAAGGTGAGTAGTGAATTAGAGTTGATCTTTAAGTTGTTGAAATGGCTAGTGGATAGATTTGTGAATGTTTTGTAGTTGAGGATATTTATTCATCTTTAGTGTGGTTAGAATAGTGAAAGTAAATAACTGCTTAAAGGAAATTGGAAGTTAGTTAGGGATAATTAGTAGAACATGATTTAGGAGATAGCTTTTAGAATTATGGTTATGTGAATTGAGTTGAATTGTGATACTATTGTGATGATAGGTTCCAACGAAGCCCTATCACCCCATTTGCACCATTAGAGGAAGTTGGAGTTGGGTAAAGATTTAACAAATACTGGTGAGTGAACTTGCATTAAAATGCTTTGGGGTAAATGTGTAAATGTTTGAGTGTATTACTTGAAAGGTTTAATTGTCTTTTTTTTTTTAAATGTATACGGGAACAAGCTTTCAATGAAACATTTTGCATTGTGAAATGTGACTGTGATGAGTCCACGTACTCATTTAGTTCGTTGGTATACAAACATATGTGTTGTGTCTTTATAGATAATATCGTGTAATAAATATGACAGTGTGTGTGTGGTGTGGGAGAGCACATGCCGGTAATGATGTGGGCGGGAGTGCGTGTGATGATATTAAAATGTGCGAGTAAGGAGTGCACATGATGATGATATTGAAATATACAAGTAGGGAGTGCACATGATGATGATATTGCCTTATGCGTGTAGGAAGTGCACATGAGCTGAGTGTGGTGGGATGGTATGCATGATGATGTATGTATATACAAATATATATATGTTATAGAAAGTTTATGAAAATAATTGTGATTATGTTGTATGTTGGCATTGTTAATTGCTCCCAAATTGCTTTTCATTTCAACAAGAAAATGGCTTTTGATATAACAAGACCCTTTTTAACTAAATTGCTCTGTTTCTCACTGCAGAGAGATTCATTTTTACTGTAGCAAGAAACTCTCGGGTTGGAGGGGGGTTACACTAGTCTGGTTCTCGCTGCAACGAGAAATTTCCTGAGCATTCTCGTTGTAGTGAGAAACTCTCGGGTGATTCCAAGATTCTAGTGTAGTACTGTCACTTCAACAAAGATTTTGACCACTTTTCGATTAGAACTAGGTAAAGTAGTAAACATCAAAGTTGTATCCTAGCCTCTTAGCTTTCTAATGGTCTAAAAATCATGTCAATTGGACTTTTGTAGTGGGAGATATGCTTGAAAAACCGAAACATATACAAACCAAGAATACCTTTTCGCTGCAGCGCAAAAACGCTCTATTTGTTTGTCTTGCTTGGTCATTGCTGAAATTTTCATTCTATTCAACTTTATGGTTCATCATGAATCTTGTAACATTAAGGGATTAAACATTCAAAGTTTGAAATGAGGGGTTTTAACCAAAAATTAGACTAAATTGCATAGTTTATCGTAAGTGCATTATGTTTTCTAAAACATTCCTTGTCGTTGCTTGTTCCCTTCCTATGTTCACTCATTAAGTTTATACTTACGTTTTTAAAACTTCATGTTTTCAGATTCTGAGGCAGTTAAGACCTAGATTGAGTGTCCACGCATGCTCGTCTTCTTGGTAGGTACTATGGCATCTCAGTAGCGGTACCTTCACTTAAAGTCACTTCACTAACGGTTGAGAGTCTTTTGTCTGTGTACACGTATATGTAATGTAAACTACTAGGAGTCATGTTATAAATGAAGTATGTATATGTTGGATTGATGATGATGCCCTTATGAGATGGCAATGAATGACAGTACTTTGAGATAATACAAATATGAATATTCGATTGCTATAAAATATTATTGAAACATTCACCGTTGAGAATTACAACACATGGTTTGAAAGATTATGGATGTAATGAGGAACAAGATCTCATAAAGAGGCTTGCTTGGGCCTAGTGGGCTATGCCCATTGAGCCCATGCGCCGGTCATGGCCCGGGATTTGGACTGTGACATTTTTTATCCACTTTACCACTTCGCTAGTCATATTCAATAAGCAAGGCATAAGTAGAATGCCACACAGATGAAGCGAATAGGAAGACAACCTTTTTTATATTTAGTTGAAAATAAATTATCTTCAATATATAGTCTTTAAATAATCCTAATTATATAAGAAAAAATTATTAATTTTGTATATTATATTTAACTATTTATATTTTATGCATTATAGTTTTATATTTAGTATTATAAGTTTAAATAGAAATAAAATAAGAATATTGGGCACCTGAGCATTTGGCTCATTGGTTGATGCATGATCCCCTACTTAAAGAACATGGTTCGAATTCCCTTTCCCCCTATTAAAAAAAAAAAGAATATTGGATGTTGGCTTTATTAATTTTTTTTCAAGTTTGATTAAAGTTTTGATTCTTGGTTAGGTTCAACATATCAGTTTTTAAAATTTTTAAATTTTATTTGTCAAGCCCAGCTCTATTATATACTTGCCATGTCATTCAAGTACTTGATAGCATGTCTACATACTTGGATGCCTCAAAAAATCGTTAAAAGTCGGTATTGTACTTAGTGGTACAATTAAGTCGATTAAAACCTTTAACTAGTCCAAATAGAGATTTTAAGATGTATTTGAGAGTTATTGAACCTTAGAATAACTTAATATGGTGATTTGGAGTTCGAGGATTGATTTGGAGTCTAATCGGGAATTTTTATAACGTAGGGGCAAAATGGTGTTTTTGCCACTCGAGGGCAAAATTGGAACGTTGGAAGAGATTTTTGACCAAGTTTGACTAGTTGGAACATAATTTGAATTTGAGAAGTGAAAAATTTCAATTCCGAGCATAAGGGCAAAACGTCATTTCATGTGTCCACGATGACATAATTGGAATTTTTGAAATTTTACACCACCATGACACTTGTCAAGCCCATGAATTTCACCTATTATCATTTTTATATCTTGGATAATTAAAGTATTATATGTGGTGATAAGAGAATGCTTAATTGTTAAGTTTTAACCATGGACCGATCAAGTGGCGACACGTGTCAAGTTTTAATTTTTTTATAATTTCCTTTATAAACTCAACATAAACTCTCCCATTCACTCTCTCATTGCCGTGGAAGCAAAAGAACAAAGGGGGAAAGAATAGAAAAACTCTAAGGAGGAAAAATTCAAGAGAAATTCATTAGATTTTAAAAAAACGAAGCGATCGGAGGTAAGATTTCACAATTTAACTTAAGATCTGATTTCACGATTTAGCTTAAGATCTACCTTACCCATGCTTTCTTTTTCATTTTTTATGGTTGAAACTCAAGTTTTCATGATGGAAGCATGCTGGCCGAATCAAGGGGGGAAGGTTTTGAGGATGGGTTTTGCTAGATCTCATGTTATCTAGGCGTTTTTAGTTGTTTGTGATATTTGGCGTGAAAAACAGGCAAGAAAATATGTTCTTTATCAAACCCTAATTGGCCGAATTCTATAGGAAATATTTTGAAGATGAATTTTGTCATATTTCATGTTATCTAGCTCGTATTTGATGATTCGTGATGTCGGATATAAAAAATGATTATCGAAAAGTATAGTTCCTTTAGTAAATGATTTGAACGATAATGAGAAAATTATAGTAAATGGACTTAGAATTGATTTCTAATGAGGTATACGGACTTATTGGAGTACCGAAAGTGTAATGAATCTATTTGGAGTTGAATTGGATGTTTTGGCTAATTAAACAGTGTATAGTGCGAGTTAGGTCAAATACCATTTCAGTCCAACAACAATTGAACCTACGTAGAACACCATGTTTAAGTGATTATTCGAACACTTCTCATTCAATTTCATACATTCATAAAGAGCCTGAAATAGTTTTATAACAGTTTGGCACAAATACATTGAATTACTTGTTATGTATTATGTATAGGTGGTGAGCCCTCTAGTAAGGGTAAGGATATCATACCCGAGGACCAGGAGTAGGAGTACTCCCGTTATAGTGAGTAACAGACTTTCATCTTAACTATCTAAAGTTGTTTCTACTCGTTTTTATGTTTTAAAGAATAATGAGTTTAAATTATAAATTATTATGTTTTAAAATTGAATTGTTGGTTAAACGAAATGAGATTTATAACTTGTTTTGAAATCGAATACTGGTTTTGGAAATTGAGTAAGTGGAGACTATATACTCGTGTTTGATATATCGTTTGAACTGATGGTTTATGACAATGTGATGGCATGAATGGCTGGTTTTGTGTTTGTGTGGAATATATGAATTGTTTTGTTTTACCTTGACAGGCTGGGTAATATCATATTAGTCATGTCATACTGCTGAAATTTTTATTGATTTGGTGGGGTAAGTGATTAGCTTACTGTAGTGGGCGGGTTTCCATGGACCTGCCTATTAGAGGGACACGGTAAACCCCATTATATTTTACTTTAGTATGAGAGGCGCGGAGGGTATCTCCTAAGATAGTTTAGAGTTCACTTGACGCCGAACCACCACGTGAGGGTGAAATTCAGCCAATGTCAAGGAACAGTTATGTTTTTAAACGTAAAAACATGTCTTATGTGTATATGTTATTTTAACAGCCTTGGTAGACTTGGTTGGATGCCCAGCACAAGGTGTCATCGAGTACGAGTTTTGGCACGAGCCAAGTTTTAAGAGAGTCACAAGCCTTGTTGATTATTTTTGATGAAATGTAATTGTTTTATATGGTTGAAATGAGTTTTAATGTTATGAATTATATTATGAAGAGATATTTTAATTGTCTCCATTTACTCGACTTTAGATGTTATAGATGAACTTTGCTTACTCACTGGGTTTATAAAAACTCACCCCCTTCTTTTCACCCATTTCAGGTTCAGAGCAGTTTGTAAACAGTCGATTTTGTCGAGGGTTTGCTTTTGGATTTGCACCCTTAGAAATCGTAGGTCTACAGTCTTATTTTTTTTTGTTATTTTGGGGCTCACATGATATTGTAAAATATTTTTGTATACCCTAGCGCTGTGTGCTATTATGTATATGAATTTATTTTGTTATTACGCTACAGTAATTATTTACGTAGAATTTTATAACTATTATTTTATATGAAAATGGAATATTTTATCTAATATTTTTATTTAGTTCTATTAGTTATTAATTCACTTTAAAAAGATGATTTAGACACCTAGATTTATTTTTTTATATGAAATGTATATTTTTCATTTATATATTATATTTTTAGTAGGTTTCAAAATTTTTGAGTAAATTGACCAAAATACCCATATGCTGTAGAAATTACTTTTTGATTGTCTTTGATTTGAAAATCATCTATATTCATTTAAAACATGATATTTAGTAACTGTTGCTCACAGGGGAGGCAAAAAACTGATGCTAGAGCCTTACGAGGTTTCAGTTGACATTCCGGGTAAGGTTTGTCTATCGGGACATCACGGCGGTTGTCACTGGCTCGAAAAGAGTACCGAGTCGTGACATTATTCCTCTATCTTTGGCCCCCTTCAACAAAAATTGGCTAACTCCACCCTTGGACTCACTTTTTTTTGAATATTGAGTATTTATACTTTTATTTTAGATTAAATAAGTTTTTATAATTAATAGTTGACTGGCTCTCATTAATCAAAATCTTACTTGTTATTATATGTCCACGTGGTGTTGACATAGAAAGTGAAAAATGCCACGTGCTTCATCATTCATTATGATATATCATCGCATGTTAACACCAAACATTAAGAACAGAATAAAATAAACAACTTAAATCCATCAAACATAAATAAAAGAGAGACAAATAAATCAGACTACATATTGAGTTTAATCATAATCTTAAATAAATAATTTAGTTTGCCATCAAGTCACACGTCATCATCAAATAGAATATAAATATTCACATCCAACTAAGAAAAACAAGAAAATAACAAAAAGATAGAAAAACCCAAGAATTGTATTCTTGATATCCAAATCTCCTTAAATCTTTCAAATTTTTCTTAACTTCAATGACTTTGTATCTTGACTCTCAGCTGCCAATCTGGTGTTTCGTTCCCCTTTAAAAGTCATTCGATAAGTTATTTTTATAAGGCTTTGAAGTTAGGCCAAGTTGGGTGAAGAAAGAAGTCAATTCCAATCAGGATTCTTTATCAGACTACATGGGCCACAACCTACCTCCTCCAAAGCCACGGCCTTGACCATTTAAACAATAGAAATCGTAATTGTTCTAGGACTACTACAATAATCCAATTTCAACAAGATTTGTGACTATTTTTCAAGCCGAACTGGGTAAAGTGGTAAACATAAAATTTGTAGCTTGTTCTCTTATCTTTCCAATGGTCTAAAAATCACTTCATTTGGAGCTCTGTAAAGAGAGTTATGGCCAAAATAGCAAAACATGTACAGTAAAGGTCTGCACCTTAAAATTGCTCTCCTTCTTTCATTAAAATTTTTCTTTCATCAAACACCTACAAAAGCACAAATAAATCAATAAGAACCTATTTTAATCACATTAACATCAAATTAAGTATAAATTAACTAAGATTATATTGACTCACCTAAATTAACTAATTTAAAATAATTAAATAAAACTTATTAATTTCTATGCATTATTTCAAGAACTAAGCTAAATTACTATCAAAATTAAGTTCAAATAACTCTATATCATAGAGTTATCAGAGTACCTCATTTTTGTGAGTGAGAAAAAGAAGCTTGTGGAAGTTTCTAATTCAAGTACTATTTGCTAAGTTATTCTACTGTGTATTATCAAGGTATATGATACCTTAAAATCGGTTCTAATATGTATGACATATTGTAGGGACCAAGGACAAAAATGAGTAGGATCTTGACTGAGGATGTGACCATATGGATGGTTGCACTTCTATTTATTTTGATTTGTTGGATAATTTAATAAAATGTTTTTGAAACATTTTATTTTGTTATTGCCATATGGATGGCTGATGAAACATCTAAATTTAACATGTAGATGTTAAAACTTTTATTTTTCATGTTTGAATAATTATTTGGAATAATTATATCATGGTTGATGAAACATCTAAATTTAGCATGTAGATGTTAAAACTTTTATTTTTCATGTTTGAATAATTATTTGGAATAATTATATCATATTTAATTATCCACATTTCATATTTGTCCTTGCAATGATGTTTGATCAATTATGAATTGCAATTAAAATCAAATAGATTTGATTAATAATTCACAATGATCGACTAATCAAGTGACATTACTTAGATGAGATCTTAGTAAAAGATCACATGAATTTATAATTAATTGATCAAAAAAATGAATATCGATTCACGTAAAGATGGAACTTTCTTATGAATAATACATAGAGATGTTTATTCATATAGTGATATGATTTAATCCATATCTCTCCAATACATAAAACCCATTCTAACGTTCCAAACCAAAACGATTTCAAACACAAATTAAGATGAAGAAAAATGTAACTTCATGGAATGCTCAAAACAGTTTAAACATTATACTCACAAAGGATCTTAGATTTGGTGGGAGCATGATGAGACTAGGAAAAGAGTTTCTTTAGTATTACTATGTTACATTGAAATCTAACATTTAAGATTTTGCGTAAAGTTGCATAATCAATATACTTTGAATGTATGAGAACTCAATGAATTTAGTAGGATACACTGAGATGTATTATTCATATGTTATGATTCTACTAAATGAGATTATATTGGAGTTTTAAACTTTGTTCAAATAAAAGAGATCTAAAAGGTTAGATTTAAAAGAATGTACAAGTGTTCTTATCTCATATACATGAGAAAGTTAGTGGGAGTGAACATGAATCTTTGGTGATACAATTGTATAGGATACAATGTGTGTACAAAGAAATTATAAAATTTAAAGGGGCAATGGCACAACCAAAAGTGACAAATACATGTGATGCATATGGCATAGTCCAGTTGGAATGGTTCCAAAGAAGGAAAGGCACTACAAATGTATATAAATAAAGTCATATACATCCTATTGAATGTCTCATATAAGAGGATATTTAGATCATTAGTTCATGAAAGTAATAAAGGGATTCTAAACATTATTAATGTAATAATGGAGTCATACTTATAAGACTCGGGTCTCACTGGATCTGAATATAGTAATATGACAAGATGTTGTGACATCACAAAGATAAAAGCAATTAACTACATTGAAAGGCATAAGTAAGTCCACGTAAAAACATGATTACTAGATGGATTGGATCCACATACGATGAGGTAGTAATTGGCTTTATGCTAGTGGGAGATTGTTGGAATGAGCTTTGTAGCCAATTGAAATTGGTCAAGGCTTGGTTCTAATCATGCAAGAATACCATTCACATTGAATGGTTGGAGGTTTTCCTTTATCAATAAAACATCAATTATAATGAGTTATAAGTCTAATTAGATGAAGTGCATGAGATTAATATACCTTGTAAAGGAATTGCCATGGGTTGTAATAATGAGATCCCTATACATCAAAGTGTAATCTCTACATGTTCCTAGTTGATGTATCATTGAGACTGAACATCAATGCTGCCTAGAGATTGGTACATTCTATGTTTCTTACTCGGAAAGTAAGCAATCGATCTCATAGGTTGAAGAATAGAATTACTTGAAACTAGAATGTAGGTGCTTGCCATGGGAGAGCAAGTTCATTGAACATGGCCCAACATAAGAAGTGCATTTGGTATCTCACTATAATGTCTATGCAATACTTCCCTGTGTTAGTCATGTAAATACTCTTTAAACCTAAGACACCAGGTTGTCTTATATACGGAGTGCTATATATTTGATTATATCTCTACGGGTCCTACCAAGGATGCCAAAACAAGATATAGTTGGTTGTAGCATGAAGCATGTGAATGAAAATGAGTGTTTACGATAGGAATCATCACTCTAAGTGATTAAAGGGACATATCATAATAGTTTTTTGTTAATATTAGCTTATTGAAGTCCTTGGCCAAGGCGACTTGGAGATTATGAAAGAGTTTCGTAAATCTTTTTGGAGCTAATGATCTAACATCAAGAACGATATGGAGATTTATGAGAGTAGACATTGCCCATGCTTTTATAATCTCCAAGATAAAAGATGAAGGAATGAATTACACTGAGAAATTGATCACTGAAAGGTTGAGTCAAACCATCTTGACTTTTCTGACATTTGGGTGACCATGATGCATTGCTAAATGTCAATGTTGGTCTATGGAATTAAATTAATTAATTAAGATTATAATTTAATTTTATTACCAACATGTTAGAAGCCTAATGGGTCATACACAAAAGACTATGGTTGAGATTAAATTGAGATAGGTGATTAAGTTGGACTTAAACAAAAATTGAAAGTTACGAGCTTCAATTGAACTTAATTAAATGATTTAATTAAGTATAAGGACTAATTAACAACTTAATTGAATGGTTCAATTAAGTGTAAGGACTAATTAGCAAATTACATGGAAAATAATGTAAAAGCTAATTAAGGCTGATGCTACCCATTGTTGGCAGCCCACATAAAGGGACGTATCCTAATAGATTCAATTGGAAACCTAGGTTAAACCTTGACTCTGACAAAAGAGATTTAGGTAAACCTTGAATAGAATAGCGTATGATCGAATGAACTTAGTTGATTAGGTGGTTTGATTTGCATATAGGGTAGACATACACCTATAAGCCATATGTAGCCAAAATTAGAGCATGAACTTAATGAATCTTTTCAATTTAATTGGTATAGACATATAGTAAATTAATTGGGAGAGGTATTTTTATGAGAAACTCGACAAAAACTTGTAAATAATTTAGGACTCTAGGTTAGCAATTTAATCCATTAAACTGAGTTAAAAGAGAGAGACAATAATCAAATGAAGTATTGAGGGACATCATAATATTAGGTCTGGTAGTTAAGTGAGTTTTATAAAACAAATTTACTATTTAATTTTAGTTTCAGTTTATTAGTTTTAATTTTGTTTAATATTTTTAAATTTAATTGTTTGGATGAAGTTAAGGTGTTACAATTTTAGCAGTTAACAATAAGAATTAATTCAATTCTCTGTGGGATCGACATTTTACTCATAACTATATTATCTTTGCGACACATATACTTGCGTGGGTAGAAAATTAAATAATAGTACTAATACTTGTTCCCTTCTATTGTTCACTCACTAAGTTTTTTGCTCACTATTTTCAACTTATGTTTTGGTTTTCAGATTTGACGGTAGCTAGATCATAGTTCGTGAGGAGATTCACATCCATCCTTTTGGTAAGTCATTGGCCATGGCATTCAAAAGATATCACCAACCCATAAAGTCACTTTGTTAACCAATCATGTGTCATTTTATATTTGATAGTTATTAAATATATACATATATAGGGGAACGTAGCCGACAGATGGCCTACACACTATAATTTCATATTAATGATATGTGTGTGTGTGTGTGTGTGTGTGTGCTTGAATTGAAAGTATGCTAAATACATGGTTCAGGATATGAATGCTATGATTGGAAATGGAAAGTTATATTGTGATGAGTTTATGGATGTACATGCTTTAAGGAGATTGGTATATTAAACGAATTCGAGTATGAGGCTTGCTTGGGTCTAGTGGGTTCACCTATTGAGCCTATGCATCAATCATGGCTCCAGATTGGGTCGTGACAACATGGTTTCCATAGATATTGTTGTAAGAGTTATTTACATGTCTTCTACAAATGAGATTCAGCTTGATCTTCATGATTGTTTTTCTCAAAAGAGCACACCTTGAATCTTTGAAATTCCTCATAATAAGAAAAATAATTTTTTTGTTGCTTACTACATCGTTAATCTTAAAAGTTTAAGGGATGAGTTAGCTTATGATTGTTCTCTTCCAACATATACTTGTGGTGCCCTTACGAAATTCTTGAATTAGTAGAGGTTGATCATTTAATGCGTTTTTTATGGGTTTGAATGAATCCTACATAGACTTGGCAATTTTGCACGCAACACGTTAACATGAAACAATGTTAAATAAGTTTGAGTTTAGGATAATTGTGTTGATATGTCAAATCTGCTTAACTTCTTTTATAATCGTGTTACCATATCGACCTATATAACTTGTTTACCTGTTTATGATCCATATATATTGTTTCTATTTTATAAATAGGTTTTGTAGGACAGGAATTATATGTGGTAGTGGAAAGAGAGTCTTTAATCTTGGCTTTTGGTGTTTTATATACTGATTATGGATATTATTTCAATTTTATTATGGTTCTTTTATGTTGATATTGATGTTGAATTTTATTATGTTTATGTTGATGTTGATGGACTTTTCACATACTTGATGCATATTATTATTCTGTCGTAGCTGTTATATAATTATTATTTTTAAATTTGAATTATAAAGTAAAATTTTAGTCATATGTCAAAATTAAATTATTAGTAAAAAATATTTTAATTTAATCACGTTTAAAAATTTCATTGTGATAATAGTTTAAATGGGTTTTCAATCTTGTCATGTTGTATAAATTTAATCAAACCCATTTAATAAACATGTTAAGGATATCGTATCATATTACACGTTTAATAAATATATTAATATACTTATTTATGACATTGACATGTTTAATTAATCATGTCATGTTCTTATTTATTTTTATAATTATTAATACTTTATTTTTACATGATACAATGTGAACACGAATTGCCAGATCTACTCTTACGACATGGTTTAAAGTCAAACCACACCCTCAAGTGTTTGCAATTCAATCTTCTTTCCATTAGCAAAATTACCGAACTATAAAAAAGTTTTGTAAGCTTTCTATCTGGATTTTTGTGTCTTTCAAGACCTCATAACGAAGAAGGTGATTGTACTATGCAGAGAGCGTGCTAGTCTTTTCTTTTTCAGATCAGACCCTATAACCTTTTTTGTAGCACTAGCTTCATATTCGTTGAAGTTTGATTTATGGCATTGGCACCTTGGTCATCCCTCTTCTGCCATCTCTTTTCACTTTCATGCTTTAGACTTTAGTATTTATTTTTCCAATAAATGCCTGCGCAGTATATGTCTTTTGGCAAAACATTAGAATATTTATTCTATAACTACATGTTTTGATTTAATACATATAGATGTTTGAGGTTGTTATTCTATTGCTTCTATATGAGGTGCCCATTACTTTTTTCACACTTGTGGATGATTATTTGTTTCTTTCAACTTGGGTTTAACTTATGTAACTTAAATCTCATACTCAATTTTTATTTTTGAAGAGGCAGTGCATCAATTTCATTAATCAAAAGGAGAGAAATCCTACACCAAGGATGGTGTAATTTTTCTCTCCACTGATTACAAACAGAATTGTTCAAAAAAAGCCACCTTTCCAAGGATCAATACAATTACTTTCCCGTATCAAGTCAATCAAGCACTATACAATTCCAGAATGTAAAAAACACTTCTTAAATTTAAAAATTCCTCATAGGCCAATTGCGAAGAAATCCACATCAACCATGATCCAGCTTCCAGTTCAAAGCTCAAGATGCAAAAATCCCATGTCATCCACAACTTCCACAAACCAAAGGTAGAGCCCCGACAAAGCAAGGGAAACACAAGGCAAGAAAACCACCAACAAACACAATCACCTAAAGAAAGCACGCACACAAAGGCTACTTGGGCACCTGATTATAAACAACCAGTAGCTCAATTTCTCGTTGGATTGTTGCCTTTGCCAATCTATAAGGGTGAGTAAATGGGTTAATTGGGTGGTTTAGTCCGTCATATTTAAAGATCAAATGAACCAAACGTTTTTAAAAAATTGACCAAATATAAAAGAAGATCAAATCGACTAAACATAGAATTGGTTTGGTCGGTTCAATCTTAGACTAATGGATCAAAATTTTATCATTTTTTTTTATAAATTATAATTTTAAAACTTATAATTTTTATCCATAATTATAAAATATACATATAATCTAAATATAAAAAAATAACATATATTTGTTCCTTTACTCACACTTGGTGAAAGCTTGGTTTACTTTCCATCCACAAACAAGTTCGAGTATTTATATCAACAAAAGTTTAAAAATTTATACTTTATTAATAAATGAATAATTATTAATAATAATATCTTTAGATATTCATAATATATTAGACATTAATGTATAATATAATATATTTAATATTATTTTGTAAACAAAACCAATATTATTTTGTTCTTTATTAAAAATATTTTTTATAATTATAAATAAATTTATTATTTTTAAAATATTATTACATTTAATATTATTTATCATATAAATTTAATAATTTTTTAAGTGTAAATATGATCTTGAGATTATGAAAAAAGATTGACACGTGTTATTAACATATATTTTTAAAAATTAATAAATTAATATAACAATTAACAGGCTTGTGGACTTCCTTTTTCCTTGTCCCACTTTTTCATTTTGCTCTCCACGATTTCAATAACGAGAGTACAATCCATGGGCTTAATTAGGGGATCAACGTGAGAGAATACCTTCCATTCCCTCAGTGCTTTCCTCTAATTTAAGTATATAGGAGGGCCTTCATTGGGGGTGATTAATCGTTTAAGTAGGTTAAATAGGTAAGTAAATTCCATTAATTGACTTTTACATGCATATTAACCAAATCAAGTGATTTTACTTATTAACTGATTTAACTAATTAATTGACTTAAGTTGATTAATTCGATTTTAATCANAATAATTATACAAATATATATATATATATATTCATAACATTTTATATTACAAAACATTACTAAGGTGTAATAATTATAACATATTAATATGTAAGCTATTTACTACCATATATTATAATATTAACATATAAATTATATCATTTAAAATATATAACTTGTAATTCCATATTAATATAGATTTATAAATAAATAAATATATATAGCTAATATTAAATTATTATGATTATAATTTGGATACATACATATAATAAATTAATATATTTTAAGTATATATTATTAATTAAAGTTTACTATTAATTCTTCTTAATATATAAAAAAAATATTTTATTATATTAATATAATATATATATAATTAGTTTTTTTTTTGAGTGGATTGGTCTAAAATTTTGAAATCGAGAACCAACCAAAAAATCAATTGAACTAAACATTTTGGACCAATTGACCCAATAGATCAATTAGACTAAATCGTTTTATCCAAATCGCATTTGATTTGGATGAATAATTAGTCTGGTTTGATTTTGCTCACCCCTGCCAATCTATCCATAAGGCTGTTAGCCGAACGAGCAGTATAGACCACAGACCAATTTTGGAACCTTCTTTTAATACTGTTAATGCAACTCATAGTAGCTCTTAGCTTCCATGGGTTCTACTCTAGATTATTGCACCACAGGACAGCATTAGCTGAGTCAAATTCAATGATGAAGTCGTGGGATTAACTCCAACTTGATGTTGCAAATAGAGTAAAAGCCTCCTTAATTGCAAGAAGTTTGCTATTGATTTAGTACACGCAAATATACGTATTGTTCAAGTAATATAGAGGTAGTTTGTTGTCGATTTAGTGCATTGAACTATAAGTATTGTTCAAGTAATATAGAGGTAAGTCACGTATAGTTTCCCACAAAGATTTGCTCCTAAACTTTTAGTAAGTATTAAATTTTTAAGAAAATTTGTCCAATCCAAGCACTTAATTTTTAATACTTAATTAGTGTAAAATTTACTATTGAAATTAAACTAAGGATATGAATTTGATTTTACTAAAGAAACTATTACTTTAAAAATCTAAGATCATGATGTCTCTCAATATTTCATTTGAATTTAATCTTTTCCTTTGAACTTAGATTAATGAGGTGAATGGTTAACCTAGAATTCGATTTTATGTACAAATCTCTATCAAGATTCTTACACGCATACTCTTCAAAATTAATTTCATATGTCTATGCAAATTAGTTAAAAAAAGCTCATTAAGTTTATGCTCTAATATGGCTACCTATGGTATTTAGGCATATGTCTATCCTAAATACGAATCTATCGCCTAACCTTTAAGTGACTCGAACATAAGTTTTGCATATTAATGGTCTATTATAAACTCCCTTTGTCAAGTTGCATTTAGATACCCTAATCATTTCAACTAGTGATCAAGCAGTGAAAAGTATTAAACATGAATTTGAATAAACCATACAATACCCATTAATACTAAGCAAAGAAAAATCATATATTCAAACTACATATTGAAATAAACCATAATCCTATAAAAAGAATTTAGTACATCATCATTTCTTCAACTAACATCACAGTTTCAAGAGAACAAATCATTTCTACAGCAAAAGGATAAGAGAGAAAGGAAAAACTAGAATGAAGAACCAGGTTGTAGTTCATTCTTACTTTTCAATCATCTTCATTTTCTTCTAGCTTTCCTCTTTTGTGGAACCTTTTTCTTCTCTCTCAACTGCCGTTTGTTTCCCTTTGAGACCTCCATTTTTCAAGTATTAAAAATCACATATTTATAGCCATCAAAAACCCTAAAAATAAAATCTCGAATGGTTGTGTTTCAGTGAAACATGTCAGAGGGTTGCGACCTTCCTCATTGAGCGTCGCGATGCTCTACACTTCCTTATTTTCTTTTCACCGACTTCTAACCAGCACCGTGAAGCTCCTCCTTGGTCACCATGGGCTCTGAGAGCTTGGAATTTGTATGGGAGTAATGATGCTCCTTTGGGTGCTGCGGCCTTAAGCCCTTCGAGGCCGCGACACTGCTTCATTACATTACCTTGATGCAGAAACTACTGCACAACCCATTTTCCAAAGCAATTTTCTCCTATCTCGAGGCTCATCTAGGAAAAATAGCTAACATGAATGTTGTAGGTCTTCCTCTTAGCTTTTAAATGGTTTAAGAATAAAATTGATTGAATCTCTGTAACTTAAGTGATGACAAAATTACTGCGGCATGTTTAATGGAAATATGCACTTAGTCTCCATTACATAGTTCATTACCATTTAACTTTATGCATTTGAAAACCTACAAGGACAAGGACTAAATCAGTATTGGCTTAAAATAAGATTTTCAACATGAAAATGAACTAGAATTACTTAAATTGAAATAATTTAACATGCTTTTAACTAATTAACTAAAAACATAAAAAAACTATCTAAAATCAACCTAAAACACAAGGACTTAGCTATTTTAACATCCAAAATGTGGCTAAATCACTCTATATAATAGAGTTATCACATCCCCAAACTTAATATTTTGCTAGTCCCCGAACAAAATTAAAATTTAAAATGAGATAGAATGGTTGAAAACATCAAACTCAAAGATTGCACCAATTCATTGATCACTTTTAATTTCCTCATAACTTGTCTTGTTTTCCTAACTCAAAGCAAAACATAAATATTGTTTAAGCTTACATTTCATTCCAATACAAGCTCATTTTTTGAATGAATATTCAGTGCGTGTGTGAAATCTCTTACAATAAATATCATGCACTCGGATAGGTTTATGCTTATGCAAACTTCAAACTAGTTTAGAGTTTCATATGTTTGCTTTTCACCTATCTATCCACTAACATAGGCTAAAACTTAACTATGGATCCTTAGGACTTTATTCAACTTGTAATATATGGCTAGGGTAAAGATAGGATATAGAATATAATAAAGCTCAAATCACCCTAAGCATATAATTATTCTAGGACCTATATCGCCTTACTTCTCTTCACCAAGTATACCTTTTTCTTTCCCTTTACATTTCTTTCATCAAGCATTTTTTCTTTTTTTCTTTTTGAATTCAAATCAACACCCTCAAACTTTTTTCTTTCAATGGTAGTGGGATGAATGCTTTACATTGAATTTCGAATTTTTATCCACTCCATCTTTTCCATCTTTTCATCCAATAATTCAACATATAGTTCCTAAAACAATGAACATGCTTAGGAGTGAGAGTTGTAGAATTGGAAAATTATTTAGAAGCTAGGTTAACGTATTTATGGTTGACAAAGAAAAAGGGAAAAATTTTTGGCTCCAAAGGGATACTAAGGATAAAATTTAATTGGGTTAGCTCGAAAGGCTAATCGATCCAAAAGTGGCCTAAATCATTTCCCTAACTAAGTGTAGCCTAGGATTTCGCCTCAAGAAAAGATCAAACAAATTCTAAAACTCCAAACATAGCCTAAAAATTTGCATTCACATAATCGTTCTCTGAATGTACACAATGACTCAATATAAGAAACAAAGTACTCAATTGTCTAACTTTCATTCGATAATAATGAGACACATCAAAATTCAACTTACTACTTTAACTATTTTCATGTTTTACTAAAAGTGACAAGAATAACAAGACAACTAAATTTCATCATTAGATAGGTAAATCAATTTCATGGTACATTTACTTTGACTCCAATTTTCAACACAGTCTTAACCTAACATGCAAACTAACTAGCTTAAATTATAAGTGCAATGCACTAAAATAAAGTAGAAAATCCTCCCCCTAAACTTAAAGTGAACATTGTCTCCAATGTTCTTAAAAGTAAAGAAAGAGAATACTCATCCATGTATGCAGACGATGTCACACATCATCCTCATCTTCATCATCATCATCATCATGGTCATCAGGTAGGATCAGCTTGCAACGTGGGGAAGGTAGCCATGTCCATGCTAACGTGCTCAGCATATGCCCTCATCATCTCTGTAATGACTCAATTACACGCTGCCTAATGGTCCATTCGACTTTTAAGTCGTCCATTCATTGAGATATTGAAAGATTTTGGATCCGCAGTTGTGGTTGAGGTGCGACAGATGAACTTCCTCCAATGGTAGTTTGTTTTCGCATATGAAACTTGTTGATGATCCCACCATCTAATGGAATTTCTGAATGAAACAACTCTTCATTGAGGGACCAAACAACTCTAGCTTGATGACATAAGGCAATGATCAATGAGAGGTACCATAGTCCATCGCATAGTGAACGGGTTGTCATGAGAATACTGTTGAAGATTAATTGCCCAAAGTCAATGGATTTCCCTGTCACAATTGCATATAAGAAGACTAACCTATCCTTTGTCACATCACTTAAATGTTTAATTGAAAGCACTTTTGCCACTAAGAAATGGTAGCAAACTTTGTAATCGTGGTCCACGGCATTAGCTTTAAAAGATATTGGAACACCTTTGTGCAATTTCCATTCTGCACCCAAAATGCTAAGTGATCCAAAAACTTCATCCATATTGACATCACCATTTAAGAATTGACCATACTTGTTGTTCTCAATGTCAAGCGTGTTATAAAACTGATTAATAATGCAGTTATCAAAAGATACCTGATGTCCTCGAATGAAAGTTCGCCCATCCACGTATTCAATGGCGTTGGCATAAAACTCACTAACAACTGGCATTACTGCTGCCTCTGGTTAAACACAAAATTTATCCCACTGTCGGGCATCAATAATATTGTGGATGTCGGGATAAAGTCCTCTTCGAACATCAATGCCATGTTCTGGTATTAGGAATTTTTGTAAAAGGGACTAAGCGCGGCGCTTCTTAGCTTCGATTGAAACAAACTTACTGTGGTCAAAACTACTTCCACTTCCACCAGCATGTGACCTTTTCTTTGGTACCATAGCTATTATCTTAAGTCGCCTCACATACTCTTGATTTGCTACAAAATCTAGTACATATGACCTAACTCATGGCCTATAAGTACATAAAGTCGAAGCTAGAGACAACAAAGTCAAAAACGAACTAACAACACAAAAAATCTCTATATAAAATTTAATATAGCTAGTAGCCTTTTTTGCCGTTCAACATCTTTTCTCAAACACAAATGAACCATGACTGCAAAAAATAAATGTTTTAATCTATTTTATTACGTACAAAAAATATTGAAAACATATGGCATACAAAAAGTAAGAAAATAAAACAAAATAAATAAATAAATATTATTAATTTATGACCATGTTATATGTATCTTTGCATCAATTACATAAAATAATGGATTTGTTTTTGACTAACTTTCCCAAAAGCCCTTTACCTTCCTTAATTGAAATCTTGGTTCATCAAACTCCAATTACAAAAAAGTCTCAAAACATTGGACAAATTTCAAAGATTGATGACATCTTAAAATTGGATAAAAAATTTTCCTTATTCAAGTGTGTATTTAGAGTAGAATTCAAGGACTTTGACAATTCCAATTACAACATTACAAGCTTTAAATTAAATTAAAGTTCAACTAAGAGGTTGAAATTTATGAAATCTAAAAAATGAGTGTGAATGAGGTGAAAAAAGAGTAGGTGGCAGAAGAATTTGTCACAAACATTTTGATTTTTGGTTATTTAATTGGGCCTTTGTTATGACATTTGTGATTAAGTATTAAGTCAAGTCAAGCCCACAATTCTAGAATTGTACTTAGAATTAAAGCATAACAGGTATTCAACTACATTTCATTTTTCTGACCATAAACAAGAATAAATTTAAAAGAAAGAACAAAATAAAGAAAGACATTAGTGAAAAAGATTGGGACCACCCTACAATTCTTAGTCAAGTTTCTACTTACCAAGTAGTATAAATGAAGTGAACATAGAGAATAATAGATTGTGAAATACATGAAATATCATTATCATACACAAGTCACTTCACATATTGCCAATTCGCAACAAAATCTAGTGCATAAGATCTAACTCTTGGCCCATAAGTACATAAAGTCGACGCCAGAGACAACAAAGTGCAGAACGAACTAGCAACACGACAAATCTCTATATAAAATTTAATATAGCTAGTAACTTTTTTGTCGTTCAGCATCTCTTTTCAAACACAAATGAACCATGCTTGCAAAAAATAAATGTTTTAATCTATTTTATTATGTACAAAAAATATTGAAAACTTATGGCATACAAACTGTAAGAAAATAAAACATAATAAATAAATAAATATTATTAATTTATGACCATGTTGTATGTATCTTTGCATCAATTACATAAACTAATGGATTTGATTTTGACTAACTTTCTCAAAAGCCCTCTACCTTCCTTAATTGAAATCTTGGTTCATCAAACTCCAATTACAAAAAGGTCCCAAAACCTTGGATAAATTTCAAAGGATAGATGACATCTTAAAATTGGATAAAATTTTTTCCTTATTTAATTGTATATTTATAGTAGAATTCAAGGACTTTGACAATTCCAATTACAACATTACAAGCTTTAAATTAAATTAAAGTTCCACTAAGAGGTTGAAATTTATGAAATCTAAAAAATAGTGTGAATGAGATGAAAAAAGAGAAGGTAGCAGTAGAATTTGTCACAAACATTTTGATTTTTAGTTATTTAATTGGGCCTTTGGTTTGACATTTGTGATTAAGTCACGTGAAGCCCACAATTCTAGAATTGTACTTAGAATTAAAGCATAACAGAAGGTCTTCAACTACATTTCATTTTTCTGACCATAAAAAAGAATAAATTTTTAAAAAGAGAACATAATAAAGAAAGACATTAGTGATGACATAAGAAAAAAGATTGGGACGACCCAACATTTCTTAGTCAAGTTTCTACTTACAAAGTAGTAAAAATGAAGTGAACATAGATAATAATAGATTAATAGTCGGTGCAAATATATATGTTTACATATGTTGGACAAGCAGCTATAATGAGTAAACATTTGGGCCTTCTACTGCAAATGGTGGGGTACGAATGGGGTGTCACCTAGATCTATTTGTTCTCTTTTTACCTCCCTAAAGGATATGATGCATATGTGCATGAACAAAGTTGTTTGGAAGATATTTTTAAAATCTTTGTTCATGTTCAGAAGTATAAATCATTTTACTAATTAAGTATAAACATTTTTTAAGTTTTCCAACTTGGAAAATATTGAAGATTATGTTTTCTAAAAAAATGATTACAACTGTGTATTTTCACCTTTTTCCTCTTTTCTATCGCTTCGTTCTCTTGCTTATTCTATTTCTCCTATGTCCTACATCACAAGCATGTTGATCATTAGAATTATTAGATCAGTTTTTTTTTTTTTTATATAATTGGGGGAGGGGGGATTCGAACCTTACTCTTTAGGTAGAGAGATTATACACCAACCAATGAGATAAATGCTCAGGATTTGTCCTAATTTTGCAACTCCTTTAGCTTTCCACATTTCTTCTTTTTAATCCTTCCTACCAAACATGTTATCTTAAACACCAGCAGTATATTATGCATAAAAAGCAAGCTATAGGTATCTTAATTTTATACAAAATATGCTGCTTTTCCCTCGAAAAATAAAAAGAAAAAAGGTTTATCCCAAATACATGTTAAAAGATTTTATTTGTATTATGCACTTAAAAAAGCATGTATGTGTGCACATCTAATTTTATATTCAAGGTATATGAGTTTATATGCAGGAAGACCTCATATAGAATTAATATCAAATGCATTTCATAACTCAAATAGAACAGATATTGATTCCAAACGATTGCTTAACTCAGATAGAACACATATGAACTCTAAACATTAAACAACCAATATAACCCTCACTTATTAAAGATGGTAAGACAAAGGATAACAACCAAACTCCTGCACCTACAGCATTCCAACAGTGACCACAATGACCAAAAAGTAGTCGTGCATGTCTGTAAAAGATTCTATGATGAGCTTCATGCTATATTGAATTTTGATAGTTCAACAACATCATATACATCTTGTTTCAAGACTTAAAATGAGTATAAACTAGGCATTTGGAATATCAAGTCTAGATTGGTAGTGCTCACATGGATTTTACTAATTGCTTTATATTGGTCAGATTATAATTAAGGAGTTTTGTACTAATAACTTATTCAAGCATTAGTTTCTTTTTCAGGGTATAATTTATACTACTTTCATTATGATATATAGAGTAAATCTACAGCAGAAATCATGAAGTTTAAACAAATGTATGGTAAGTGAATAGCAGAGTGAATTAAATATATTTTAATAGATTATTAAGTCATATGCAGATGTGCACGCATTGAATTTTTAATGTGCTGGTGTAGTTGGAATCCATGTGGATGTATGGGTTGAGAATTTCATGTTGAGATGAGATACAAAACAATGGAAAATAATAATGTGATTAAGGATAAGTTAGAAAAAAAAAAATGGGTTTAGGGTTAGGAATTCAGCTTTCAAGACCCCCTCCTTATCCTGTTTTTGTGGCTTTGCAAACCGTTTGCTAACCAATGGCAGAAAATGAGTTGAGGTTACTTGAAAAGTGAGTTTTGGATTTGGATACTAATAGTATATATTTTGGTGTTTAACCAAAAACTTGAGGAGAAACAGAACCAATAGATCCAGCTAATTATGGTCACTATTATGATCATAAATCTTTATGATCATTGCTACTTAGTGACCAGACTAATTATGGTCAGAATTCACATACTTTTACGTAGCTCCGAAAAGTTGTAAGCAAAAGAAAAAGAATATAACTATACAAAAAGATCTTAACCAAATATCAATCCATTTTTCCCCATGTCCCCATCTGCCACTTTAGACCATTTATATACCTAATCTAAATCCATGACCGACGTTACCACCTACATAAACCGCCAATGATAGAGCCACAATAAGCCAGAGCTCCAAGTGTTTCCTATGAGCACATCTCTGAATGAAACGTGGCCCACGCTTGTATGCCTGTGGTGCCATCACTCCGCCTTTGATACGTGTTACCATTTCTCCCTTCTAGTGCCACTGTAACACAGACTCTTCTCCCATCAATCCACTCACCATTTCCAATTGCCACAGCTCTTTTCAGTCCTTCTTCAACTCCAAACCTTAGAAAAGCGAAGTTAGCACCGTCCCAATTAGGATTCCTTGGGACGAAAATGTCCAAAACCCTGCCATAGTCGTTGAAAATTGCCTTCAAAGCTCCCCCTGGGACCCTCAGACTTAAATTCTAGGCAAACACGGAGAACAGACTTTCCCTCCACTTATCCATGTTGTTCCTGATCCGAAAGCTCCATGTCCTGTCAGTATACAATCGTTAGCCCCTCTTGCCCTCTTGCCACCTCCACTGTGTTTCGCTGTTTACTGAATCTTTTAATCATGATGCTCGAGTTTTTCTTAATTCATTTTGTGTCATTCAACATCATAGTTATGTCGATACACCATAACTGGATGGTGTGGTGAGCATAAGCATCTCCGTCTTCTTAATGTTGCTTGTGCTTTTAGATCTCAAGCTAACCTTCCTTTCAAATGTTGGGGGGAGTGTGTTCTTGTTGTTTCCTACTTAAATAATCATACTCACGCCAAAGATTTACATGGTCAATCCCCACATGAGTTTTTATTCTAGAAAGCTCCATCCTACTTTCCGCTTCGTATTTATGGTTGTTTATGGTTGCTTGTGTTATGGACACAACATCAAAATTAAACACAAATCTGATCAGCGTGTCAAGCCTAACGTTTTTGTTGATTATCCCTAAGCTCAAAGAGGCTATAAAATTTATGATCTTGACATGAAAAGAGTTTATGGTAGCAAGTGTGACTTTTCATGCAAACATCATCCCCTTTAACTGTTTGAATGCCACAAAGTGCGGTAAACATATTGACGTTGATTGTCAAGTTGCTCGTGAAAGACTCCAAGCTGGCATCCTTCTTCCTCATTCCGTTTCCACCAAAAACCAGCTTGCTTACTTATTCGCCAAACCTCTTGGCAAGTAAAGTTTTCATTTTTAGGCGCCAAATTAGGCATTCAAAATCTTTATTAAATCTTAATATATATATATATATATATTTACATTTATTGTAATATATTATTTAGACACATTTAGTCAAACACTCGTATACATACACTTTATTTTTAATGAATTCAAAAGAGAACAATTTAACCCCAATTATATTTTTTTAATATATTACTACGTCTCTATCAATGTTGCATTCTCTCAAGGACATTAAGAATCCACATCGGCTTTTTTTTTTTTGAAAAGAATCCACATCGGTTTTTCACCAAAAAATAAAAAACCCACATGCATAAAATTAAGTGTTCAATAAAAACTGCAAGATTTGATGTTTCTTTTTCTAAAAAAAAAAAGCTGCAAGATTTAGCGAACATCCGTACAATTCAAAATAATAAGCATTCTAATTATATTAAATTACAACTCAACTTGAAATTTTAAATAGTTTCTCAAAAACCAAATAATAGTAACAGATTTTGATCTCTAATATAGCTTAATGAAGTGTAGACAAGGGAAATTTAAACTGTTTAACTTTATTATTATTTGGATTCGGTTACTATTAACTTATCCGAAAAATGGGGCACTAATTCCAACTAGTTTGATTAGTAGAAAAATGATCCTACTCATGACGTATTGTGATTTTCTGTATGAGAGACTTGCTGTCCAGTCCCTTGCTGTAAAAGTTTTCAAGGAATTCTTGCGTTGTGAAATTACGATATATTGCTGGTTTCTCTGCTGACAACAACTCCGGCAGCGGTCCGTAGTAACCATCTCCCTTCCATTTGCTCAAATTGAAGAATTCAACAATTGAGATTCTTGGTTCCTTGCAGGAGTTCGCCACCACTCGATGCTCTACACTTTTGTACTCTCCATTGGACACTATCTGCAAAAAATGGATCGACAGATACACTTGGAACTGAAATTTAATTACTCTAACAGATCACAAAGCTGAAATTTCGTGATGAGGACAGCATGTATTTTGCATCAAAAGATTACATTTAAATTTACTTTTGAAAAATTAAATGAAATCATTAAGCATGCAATAGACTTTCGATTCATGTCATCCACTAATTCACACTTAGTAACTTCTTTTTTTTTTAATTTTATTTTGCCTTTTCATTTTGATTTCGGAATTGTTTTAGAATTTAAGGGAGTAGGAGAGAAAGGAAGGTGTTTAATTCGGGAGTTTATTAGGATAGAAAGAGCAGCCGACCTTTGTTACTTTCTTTTCTTTGTTCTGGGTAATTTCAATCAAAAATATTTTATATTCCTTTTTCAAAAAATGTTATCACTTACATATATTTTCTTTAAAATTTTCTTTTATAATTAAGGAAAACAACTTTGGGTATCTAATTTGGGGAAAGAAATTAGAGAAAGATGAGGGGGATAAAGAAAGAAAAATACAAAAGTGACTGTAATATATATGAAATTTATTTGCTGCTATAAGTCCTTTGTCTTTTCCGGGCTTATGTTGTTTACCAAATGAATGAATATGCAATTTCATGCCTTTCAATATAATATATATATATATATATTTTTTCATTCTCTCTTTTTTTTCCCTCTTCTTTGCTTTTTTTTTTTACCTCTTTTAGACATTTTTCTGAAATCATTATGCTTTAAAATGCACTTAATAAATCATCAAATATAAAAAATTTATCCATATTATATATATATTTATTGAAAAAAAATGCATCCAATAGCAAAAGGGTTCCCAGTAAATTTGTAATTTTCATTTTCACCTGAAGAAAGTCGCCGACGTTGATAATTAAACCACCAAGTGCAGGCTTCACCTCCAGCCACCGATCTTCATGCTTCACCTGCAACCCTTGAATCTGATTCTGCAACAACACCGTCACCACTCCTGGATCCGTATGCGATGTTATCCCCATCGTCAAATCTGGCTGTGGACAGTACGGATAAATATGTCCCACAACATACTTTGTTTGACTGAAAGTTAACTCCTTGAATTTGCCAGGTTCCAACCCAAGCCCTTCGCCCAACAATTCCATTACCGTCTCAGCCACCTTCGTAGCGCTCAAATCCCATTCAACCACCTCTTTTCTACAAATCTCTGGCAACAACTCTATATCCAGTGGCTTTGGTCCCATCTGCGCCTTCAGGGAGTCGAGCCAGCAAGCCGCCTCTGAACGGTACAAATCATTATTACTAGCGTACGTTACCCCGTTCGACTCATCTCGATTATAGTACTTTGATTTGATTTCATATGGCTGCTCGTGAAAGGCTTTGATAGCTTGGATAGTCTCGTCGAGTACTGATATGGGTATTCCATGGTTGATCACTTGAAAGAAACCCCATGATTTTGCGGCTTCTTTGATTTGGTTGACGATTTTCTGATGGTGATCAGGGGAGTTTACATTGGACAGATCAATAATTGGGATATTAGTGTTTGCTTGAGAAAATTTGGATTTAAGATCAGGGAGAGTTTGTGGTGGATGTTTGAAGAAATCAGGAATGGTTTTGATGCCAGAATCGGAGAGACCTTTAACTCCGATTTTGGATTCATCGAATTCTTTCAGTTCCTTCAATCGGTCATAGCTGGAAGTTGCAGCCATCTTTAAAAGAGCACAGCAGTCTCCGATATTTGTCAATGAACGTAAGAGGATCGGGCAAAAATAGATCGATAGCTAGTTTATGGAAGCAGTAAATTCACGCCCCTATACTGCCCCCCACTACTAAAAAATTAGGTTTTATAGATAGAAAAATCCGTCAATGCAGGTATGCATTTCGTCAGTAATTTTAATTATCGACAAAATTATCAACAGAAAACTCTGTCGGTAATAAGTTGAAAATATCCTCGTTGGTAATAAGTTTCTGTTAGTATTTAAAAAATTTCGTCGGTAACTTCATCGAAAATACTCGATCCATTGGCCAAACAATTCATTGATGATGTAAGAAATCCATTGATATTTACATCAACCGAAAGTTTGCTATCTGTAAATTCATCGGTAATGTACCAATAGATCCCACCGTCAGCAAAACCGTCGATAGCTTACCAACGGATTTACCTACCAAATTCCCAACACAATTAGTAACCAAAAAATTTTTTTATGTTCCGTCGGTAATATGTATTATTCCGTTCGGTAATAAAGCAAATTCCATCAATAATAAAAACGAGATACGTTCATATTAAATGAATTCCGTCAATAATTCCATCAGTAATAATTTTCTGTAATTTTTTTTATTTTTTGTTTTATGCATTGAATAATAATAATATTAAAAGTAATAATTTTGTTTGAAAAATTACTCCAAATGTATTATATAATGGAAAAAACATACCAAATATTTTGAAAATTAAAAAAAATGATATCTCAAAATCAATGAAAAACGTTTATACAAGAAATCTATAGTACAGCAAAAAGGAATTACGATTGTCCATTGGCCAATCATTAGGAAAGGGAGACTGCTGCTGTGAATAGACATGTCAAAATGAGTCTAACACATTGGGTCAACTTATTTTTTATTGAAAGTGGGATGAGTTAGGACTGAAAATTCGAATCCATATTAGAACTGCGGCTAAATGGGCCAATCCATCTGATCAGTGTGTTGTCCCCGGTTGGGGCGGACCAATCCTATAGGCCAGAAGAAAAAAAATTAATAATTTTAGGTAATTTAATAATTTATATATTTAACTATGTAAAATTAATAATTTAGTTACCAATAGTATTGCTTATTTTATATATTTCAATACCTTTAATTTTTACTTGTTAAATTAATAATTTTAGTTAAGATTGACACTCACTATCTCTTTTTCTTTTATGGTAATAAATATTAGATGATAAATTGATAATGATTCAGACATCATTACTGTCCAAACGATATTCAAATGTTTTGTTGGAAGATGAAGATTGAGGGAGACATAAATGAGTTTTAATGTTTCTATTTATTTGGTTATTTACTTATATTTATGGAATTGTAGTTTGTGTTAAATATTGAAACTTTACTTATATTTGATGTAATTTATTTGGTTATTTATATTAGGTGTAATTTATTTATTTGTAACATATTTTTATTATTTAATTTTTGGATTAAATTATAGAACAAATTTATTGATATGAGTTCATTAGGTAGAATTGTAAAAATAAATCTTTTTTGTTTAAAAAAAGAAATGAATTGGATTAGGATTTTGATGGTCCATGTAAAAAATGAGCTGATTCAACCCAATTCATATTTTCTTAACTCATAAGGGTTTGGGTTAGGATAGCCCATATTGACACCTCTAGTTGTAATTGAAGAACCACCAATTGGCTCTAGAAGCCTCTCAAGAATAATCTTTATGGTGGACTTAATATCATGCATGCTAGTCTTCAACTCCTTCACATTGCTCTTCATTTCTTGATAGTCCAGTTGCACAAAATTGAAGAAGTTGTTGATTTCTTCTGATTTAGAATTTGATATATTCATATCACAGGGAATTTTTTATATATATGCGCTAAAGTATAGTGGTTACCGTAATAACATAACCCTCTCTAACATTTACCACATTTAATACTTACTAGCAAAAGAGTGAGACCCACTCCTAGTGTCATGGGTGCCGTTTCTCCAATTGTTTTTAATGTTACTTGAGTGGTGCCCCGCTTGGAATGGGTGTTGATTTTTTTATTTAAAATAATTTTAAATTCAATAATACTATAAATAATAATAATAATAATAATAAATAATTTTAAATTTAAAAATATTATAATTATAGTAATAATAATAAATTAAAAATAATTATTTTAAAAAACTAATATTTTTAAAATATTTTCTCATGTCATACTAAGCCAAATTTTTTATTTAAATAATTTTTTTTAAAACATTTGATTTTTTATATCTTTATATATGTTAATGTTGACATAATCATATTTTGTTAATTACATGATTCTAATATCAAAATCAAATTCATATTGAGAAAATGTAATTTATTAAAACTAATTATTGATAAGCTACATAATTTATATAATAAAATTATTAAAATAAAATGAATATTTTTTGAAAAGTTAAAATAAAAAGAATATTAATTACACTTATTAAAATTTTTTTAGTTTTAATGATGAAATTTTCAAAATTATCTTCAATTTCAATTAATTCTTTTTTATCATATTTTTTTATAATAATTTTGGTAAGTAATTATTAACTTTATTCAATTAATTCTTATTTTTATTATTTATCAAAAGATTTTATATTCTGTAATTTTCTTTAAGTATTAACAAACAGTGTCGTAAATTTATCAATTATGGACTTTATTATTTTTAAAAAATTATTTTCATTGGATGAATTTTCTGGTGTAGCTGTCACAATAATGATGATGTTTTCCATTTTTTTTTATTGACAATTGAAAGCTTCCATTTAATAGAACTTGGTGTGGCCCCTTTTAAGCAAAACCAGAGATTTCAAAACCTTTTGTTAAAGCCTGAGCATGACTGACAAAGGTTTAAAACTCCGGGCTTGAAAAGTCCCTTGACTCATGGGCAAAAGAGATTTCAATTTGCCTCACGGGCAAACGTGCTCTCTTGCAAAGTGTAGTTGGCTCATGGGTTGGGAGACTAAAAACGTGGACAGTAATTTAGCTTACACGTGGTTGAATGAGGAAGTCCCAAAATATGTAATAGACTTCAATGCCGCTAGTTGAGCACTAACACCTTCAATGATAGGACAGATGGCGTGAATATGTCAATGGGGCAGGAAAGTGAGGCGCGTGAATATATCTCCTTCACAACTTAAATTGTTTTTGCAAATTGAAAGATACCAATACTTTGTTTTTTAAGGATCCTTAATAGAGTATTTAATAGATTTAAGTAGATAATTAATGGCACATTGATATAGAAGATAGGTAACCACATGTTTTAAATGCCATAATAAGCAAAGACAGTTCAATAACTACAAAAATTTAAAGTAAAATATTTAAATGAGGTCTTTTTATTGAAATTAAGAAAATTTTTTTTTAAGTTTTGAATAATCAAATTTATATTTTTAATTTGACATATTCGAATATTTATTATGAAGTATCAAAAATATCCAATTATTATAATTATTTTATATTTTTTAAATAGTTAATATAAAATCAATAATCAAAACTTTTAATTTAAATAAATTAACTATCACATAAAATAAAAATAATATAATAATATAATATAAATTTTAAATTAAAGTAAAAAAGTCTGCAAAGATTAAAATAATACTTATTTGTTAAATACTTATTGCAAATCGTAAATGAAGCTCATAACTTTTTGAAGATGATAGCATAACAGACTTTTTACGTATTCTTTGGAGGGAAAATAAAGTTAAAGAAAGAAAAACCAAATAACGGAAGAAAAATTTAAGAGTGGATATTATAAATTGAAAAAAAATAGTTGGCAAGTGATAAAAAATTGAGATTTATTATACATATAATTAAAGAATTGAGAAAATATGTCATTTTATTAATTATTTTTTACTTTTACATATTTTTAATAGAAAATGAGATAATTCGTACAAAATTAATAGAGATATAGAAATGGAAGAAAATAAATATTTATTAAGGTTTAGGTAAAAATTTTATATATTATCTTAATTTTTATATATTTTTAATAAAATTAATTATATTATTATTATAAAAATAATAGACCTTTTCAAATTTTAAGTCTAAAACCCTTGCTTGGGTGGCTTTACCAAAGGGTCTATTCTAATAATAAGATTCACAATATATGCTAAGCAAATGTCACTTCAAAAGTATGATCAATCATTTTTAACAATGTTTTAAAAAATTTTAGATAAATTATTATTTTTCTATTAGATTCAAATAAGGTTTTATATTTATGTTTTAGGTCAAACATGCTTTTATGCCTAATAGTTTATTGTTTTTTATTAATCAATATTTCACTTGTCATTTTATATCTACGTGATATTGATGTGGAGATTAAAAAATGTCACATGATCATGTATCATGCTACTCCATCATCTATTATAATATTTCATGTTACATTAGCATCACATGGTATAAAATGATTAATGACATTTAACTAACAAACAATTAATCAACCGTTAGCTATAAAGACTTATTTGATCTAAAATAAAAGTATAAAAGGTTTGATTAAATGTAATAAAATACTAAACACTTATTTAAATTTTTTTAAATAGTTTAAGAGTTTTTTTATGTATTATGTCATGATTCTAGGCAATTTTCCCTCTCACTTACTAGTACATAAATGAATTGGTGGCTCCAAGTAAATCTATTAACTTTGTATACAACACAATAACATGACATAAATACAACATGCAATTAAGCAAGTTTGGGTTAAAGGTAATCATGTTTCTTGCTTTAATCGTATCGATACGGCTGTATCTTAAACAAGTCAAACCTACTTAACCTATTTAAGATTTGTTTAAAACACGTTTAATTAATTGTATTATCGTGCATTTGTATAACACATAATCCATTTGTTACCCATTTAACAAATCGTGCAAATTTGTCTACCTAACATGTTTATGACTTGATTATGGAACCTTAAAACCTCCACATAAATACTTTCTTTTGTTATGTTTGATGATGGTGTTGGTAGATTTTATGATATTTGATGGATGTTATATTTTTTTGTAATTTTTGTATGATTATTAGTTTTTACCTCCACATAAATACCCGAGAGTTTTTTGCTGTAGCGACATTCATTCTTACTGTAGCGAGATTCATTCTTGTTGTAGCGAGAAACAGGACACCAACAACAAATTTTCATTCTCTCAAGAAAAAGCCATTTAGCTGCAAAGACAAAATCAACTTGAACATGCTTAGAAATTTCCAAGGTTTAACATGCAAGATTCACATGTATTACAACCATATGCCATACTCATGAACTTTCTATAACACACATATTTATATATATAAATACACATCATCATGCATACCATCCCACCATCATCAACTCATGTGCACTCCCCATTCGCACATAGTTGGGTCATCATCAGCTCATGTGCACTCCCCACTTGCATATAGCTAGGTCATCATCAGCTCATGTGCACTCCTATACGCACATAGCTGGGTCATCATCATCACACAAAAAGGAGCATCCAATGCATATTATACATATCAACATATTATGATAACACATGAACCAATTATATGGCACATTTTCACAAGATAGAAACGTTCACCAAAGGCTTGTTCCCTAGGTAGATTTTTAAAGAAAAGTTGGATAAAATCATTCAAATGTTTTGTGCAAATTCATTCACATTCCCAAAACAATTTTAAAATGCAAGTTCACTCACCGGTATTCGTTAAATCTTTACTCAACTCCAACTTCCTCTATTGGTCCAAATGGGACAGTGGGGCTTCGTTGGAACCTATCATCACATTGACATCACAATTAACTCAATTCATACAACTATAAATTCTAAAAGCTATCTCCTAACTAGCATCCAATTGCCATTAAGTAGCTATCTATTTTCACTATTTTAATCACTCTAAAATGAATGATTAACCTCAACTACAAAACACTCATAAGTCTAATCACTAGCCATTCTCAACACTTAAAAGTCAATTGTAATTTAATACTTACCTTGGTAGCTTTGTAAATTTGAAATTCTTTCCAATAATTCTCCAAACTATTATAAAAGCTCCCTTTTTCTTTCTCTAAACACCTAGCTAGTAAGAGAAAGTATGGAAGTAAGATTTTTCAAGGGTTTTAAAGTGAGAGAGTGAAAGAACACAAAGGTTCTACGCAAAAATGTACAAAAGTATGAAGATTGGAGCTATCTTGAGAAAGGTTATGTATGTTTCATAACAAGCTTCCATGGAAGATGAAAGCAACATGAGATGGGAGGAAGAAGAAGAAGCTACTGGAAATATGATAAAAAGCTACTGGAAATATGATAAAAAGCTCAAGCTTATCTAACTCTACTTAAATTACGAAAATGCCCTTAGCAAGTTAACTTGTTCTTCTTCAATCCTTTATGCAATCTTTTTACTCTTTTGACATTGAGGCCAGGTCCACAATGGTCTAAAATATTCGGGTTCATGAAAAATTAAAATTTTGACCCAAGATGAAAAATGACTATTTTGCCCATACCTTATAAATCATCATTATTTTTATTTTCTTCGTCATTTTACCCTTATTTTCATCATTCATCTATGCCTTAGGCCTACTTAGCCTCAATATTGTTTGAAAGTCTACTTCTAGGAGCTCACTAAATAAATGACGAAATTATCCCTAGACCATGTTATTGTGCCTATGCCTAGTTACGAGCCTATAGAGGTCGAGGTCTCACAACCTCGACCCTTGTATCTTTCATGGGACCCACATGAGTGAAGATTCGGGTCCATATCAATGAAGATTCGAGTCTACTCTGATTACTTGTCACGGGCTGAAACTTAAGTCCAAACTTGTGTGACCTTAAAGCTTTGAAAATATAATTGCTTATAAATCACAAGCCCACATTTTCAATTCAAAAGACATGTCGTATAGGTGGTGGTTAAAAACTCATATTTATATATTCAATATTCACCTCATTTTTTACTAATATGATATTTTAATTCATGATACAATTAAAACAACGAACACAAATTGTCAAGTTTGACACTAAAAGGTAATTTTATAGACAAATTGATTTGGTATTCTTTCAGCCTTCATTTCAAAACTACGTACTTTAATATTTTATTTGTTTTGGGTGTGTATGTGATTTAATTCTCTTTAATCTATGTATGGATGTACTTCCGGTGGTTAAGATGATATTTACCAAACAAATTGTATCAAACAATTTTGAGGTACGCTAAAAATCACAAATTGTATCTAATTGTAGAAAACTCATGCAATCTTTAACTAAGTGTAGAAAACTCATACATTCTTTGATGATTGTTAGAAAGGACAGATATCTCATAAAAAACTTCGTGATTTTTATCTTTAACTCCCACCTCCTAGCATTCCTTGTCCCTTCAGTTGTTCATCTTATTAGGCTTTCTTATGCTCCAAGCATTAAGATCTACAATGATTGTCTCAGTCCCATTGTTGAATGCAAACAAGTGAGCATCGCCAAAGACTGCTAGCGTTGGATAAACTCTTGATGTGATGCAAGTTTTTCCACCAGCCCCAAAACTCTCCACAACAGAGTGATCAATCTGCAGAGAAAGAAAAGGAAGAGGGTGAGAGGAAGAAAGAAATTCAGGAAAAGTTTAGCAATAAACCCAAGTTATTAAAGGGCATGTACCAAACTCCTAAGAGAAAGCTGCTTCTTCTCAGATAAATCCACATCCACAAATCCAGCAAATGAGGGTTTGTATAGCCCAATGTTCCTCAAGGAAGAACTGCCACAATGTAATCAATTCAAAAGTTTGACATGAGAAAAAGGAACTAATATAGATCTGGAGAGACAGTTAGGAAAACAAACCTCCTAGCCTCAGAGCACAAGAGAACAACATGCTTGTATTGGGCTTTAAATACCCTGAAAAAAACTGGGGTATACTCTTCTAGCTTTTGTGAAGCTAATGTTAGTAGCCCAAATGGTCCAACGCCACCTTGAACACTTGAGCCCTTTAGACTACAGAGCTCCTGCGCATTGGTCCAGCTAGGATCAAATGGCTCAGCTTTGTCCAAGTTAGGTATGGAGAAGGTAACATCAACATCAGCCTGCAGGGAGCATCATTAATAACCAGGGGAGTTGGAGAGTTACGTTTGAAATTTGATTACTTCCAATCAGGTAAAGGTTTCGTTGGTTTCAATGAACAAACCTGGGCAGCAGTTATTTCTTCGACTTCAATACGATCTCCCAATTTGAGCTTTTGCTCTCTTAATCGAACATTCTGGGACCTAAGAGTCTCTATTTCTTCAACAGGCCATTGCAGCAATTGCTTCCTACTAGGATCAAGCCACACCTTCCTTGGAATTGTCTAAGACAACGGACGTGAAAATTACTCACAAGTTTCAAATCAATAACTAAAGATTATGTCTTCAAATTAATTAACATTACCTGAATGCCAGCCCATCCTTTACTGACATCATCTTGAGGGGTATCCGACTCATTGGCCCAACCCCATAGAATCCTCCTGTCCTTAACAGGGTCAAAAAATGACTTTGAAGCGTAGAAATTCCCATAGTCGTATCTAAGTCCATCCCGACCATCAATGGAGTCCATGTCAACCACATATTTATCCCTGCTCGGGAAATATTCACCTAAAGTGTAGTACTCGAACCTAGTAGCATCTAAGCTCACCTTCAACACATGCTTAACATTAGGCCCAAAGGCAGATGTGTTCTGCCCAGCTTCACCAAATAATGCCACAGGATAAAAATCTGGGCATTCCCACATACCTGTATTTGGCACAGAATGTAAAGGGTGCTGAGCCTTGGTCCATTTCTTGAAATCCCTACTTCTGTACAAATGAGCAATGCCTCTTTGGTTTCGTCTGCCACCTACCAACATTCTCCAGTGCTCGTCAATCTTCCAAGCAGTGGTTGGGTCACGGAAGGCGGTCTTGTTCATTTTAAAGCCGGCAACAGCAATCGGATTGTCAGTGGGCTTGGTCCATTGACGCAGATATGGATCGGATGAATTAGATGGAATAGCATAATTTTGGATTTGCTTTCCTTGGGGATCAATTCCTGTGTAAAAAATTACGGGCTTATTGCCTGGAAGGACGGTGGCTGATCCAGACCAACACCCTTTTATGTCAAAGGGCTTTGAAGGATAGATTGCTGGCTCAAGTGCTTCCCAGTTGATCAGATCTTTGGATACTGAATGAGCCCAAACAATGTTGCCCCAAACTGCACCCTTGGGGTTGTATTGGTAGAATAAATGGTAAATTCCCTTGTAGTACATTGGACCTGTATGAGAATCACAGGGAAAAGTACAAGGACTAAGGCATAGCTATTAAAGAAACATAGATAAAATTTGCAGGATTCCGTCGGAAAACTTACCGTTTGGATCTGTCGTCAGTACGTTCATCGGAAAGAAGGAAAAACAGAAACAAGAGTGACAAGTTAGTATAAATATATTAAACTCAGAGTTTTGAAATAATTATTCAGTAAAAGTTCTAGGACTAAAAACTAGGGACACATCAAGTATAAGATGGTGATTATATATCTACAAGACTACAACTATTAGAATTACAAGTATTTTCCATGATATATATAATAAATAAAATCTACATTCTTTCTTAGTTCCTGTAATAATATTCTCAAATTCGCTCTTATTATGAATTGGTGATTTAATACAGAATTTGTCGAGAAATTCAAAGATCAATTTATGAAGATGAACAAATTAAGTGGTTCAATGAACAATGCCAAATCTAGAAATATTATTATATATATGATTCGAACTGTATAATAGTTAATCTGCATTCATTGATACTTGGTTATGATTAGTGTGTAAAGTTCCTTGCGCGGCGCATCATCAGTACCTAAAATTTAAGATGCGTTATCAGTACCTAAGACGCCTATGCTTTTGACAATTGAAACAATCTTACCTGGTTAGTCAAGAGTATATATACTTTAAATGCCATCCACTATAGATAAATATTAAAAACAAAAACAACAATTAACCAAAAGAAAAGAAAACGCACCATTGATCCAGTTCCTAGGAGGCTGGAAGTGATAGCCAGTTCTATGAAGCTGCTTGACTTTGACTGCAGTTTTAGATTTCAACCCTTGATATACCTTGTGAGATGCTTCAACGCCATTGTTATGGTTGCTTAACACACAAAAATAACAGAAAAATAAATAAATCAATAGGAATTTTGAAACCTCCATTGATTGAAGTAAAAACCCTCTGAGACCTAACTGAAGGATAATAAGTTTTATATATATATGTATATATTGAATATAAGATTGGAAGTAAGTCGGTTAATGCATGAGCTGAGAGAAGAAGATTCTCAAGTTGCAGTACTAATTATATGGGATTCAAATAAATAGGATAAGCATATATAGGATAGAAAGAGACTTTGTTTCAAACAAATAATAACAGATTTGCAATATTTTAAGTATCTAATATTTAGAATCCTTCTTTAAGCATAACTCTTTTTTCGAGCACAAGTGGTTAACGAGTTTAATCATTTAAAGGCAATTGAGTTCTCCATATCAAAACAGTAAATATCCATATATATATATATAATATTTATTTATATATATATATATATAAAGTAAAATTAGGGACATAAAATTTATTTCAATTAAGTTACTTAATGTTATTTTGTTGTTATTAAATATAGTTTTTATTAATTAATAGAATCTTTATTTGAATAAGCAAATTTAAAAAAAAAAAGTGAGGTAAGCTTATTTTATTTGGAAAAATGAGAAGGTTCAAATACAATTCTTTGAACAATATAATATACATATTATTAAATCAAATGAAAATAAAAAAAATTAAAAACTTGAACAAATAGTAATTAGTTTAATAAAAAATTGAGTTAATGCATGTCCTACATATGAAAAAATAAAAAAAATTAAATAATTTTGAAGTTTTTTATTTTGAAAATATGACCATGAAATTGAGGGAGTTTAATTGTGAGTTCAAAAAATTATCCAAGCACAACGCCAAAGAGTTGGAAAACCCATCACAGAAGTGAAAGTTTGGCAGATAATCATCCTATGTGATGGGTATAAGGCTTCGAGTCTGCATGATTGCGCAATTTTAACTTTAATTTCTTTAAATAACAATTAAAAACAAAAAACAGTGAATGATGATGTTATAAATTTTGTAAATATTGTTAAACATTTAGCGTTATTTTAATATATTTACTCTTTTTATACATTTTGTTTTAGATTTTTTACCTTTTTTTAAAAAAAAATTAGAATTTATTAATCATGGGTGGAACAAGGCAAAAAAACCAGAAAAATGACGGTTCATCACTACATACAACATGCCTGCAGCAAGCCCTCGACAAAACAGAGACCACAAAAGAAATGAATTCCTGCCAAAGAACACAAACAACAGCAGGAAACAAGAAGGCAAACAACAAAGAGAAAAATCCAAAGAAACCATCTTCTGTCAGTGACAACGAAAAGAACTAAAACAGGGAAGATACATCAGGATCCCTTGAGGGCCATGATCAACAAAGCCGAGGTCCAAAACAAGCAAGAAGAGAGGAGCAGATCATCAAAGCAGCACAACGAGAAGGACAGACGTCAAGCAACAGCAACAACCAAGACAACAGCTACAGTTAAGAATTCATGATCAAAAGATCACCTGCTCTGTCAATACCATCTTTGGCCAGCTTGTCAGCAAGATTATTACCTGATCTTGGAAAATGATGAATTTTCCGTGACCCAACTTTAGATTTTAGATTCTCAATCTGCCTGATAATGTTGTTGAACTTCCAAGGAGATTCCTCAGGCTTCGAAATCTATTTAACAGCATTGGAGGAGTCACTTTCAATAATGAGTGAATAAGAGTTCACCCAAGGAGAGGCTGCAAATAAGAGAAAGGCTTCTTTGATAGCCAGCAGTTCAGCCAAATTTGAATCGCCCCAACCGGTTGCCTTAGGAAATTGCAGCTTGATTCTGCCTTCATAATCTCTAAGGACTCCCCCGATACCGGTTTCCCCAAGGCAACCCTTAGCTGCTCCATCAACATTAAATTTTAGCTCGCCTGGTAACGATTTTATCCAATCAAGATTTTTCTTATCAGATTTCTTTTTAGGACAAACAGCCCCAAGTTCGGGATTTCTGAAGAGATCGAGGAAGGACAAGCATGGATTATCCCATCGGGCTTTCGACCAACAAGCAATTCGAGTTTTAATGATGTCCATCAATTGTAGCTCATCCCAAGATTTGCCATTGAAGACCATCTTGTTCCTAAACAGTCATATGGACCATGTAATTACAAAAAAAGCCATTTTCCATATTTTATTCTTGGCAACGTCCTGAACCAAATCGACCCAAGCACAGAAGAATTCCCATGCATTAGCAGGAGCGACCCAGGAGATACCCCAAATACAACACCAACTAGCCCAAATTTTCCAACTTTCAGTGCAAGAGAAAAAAAGATGGTTGACAGTTTCAATTTCAGTGCAGCAAAAACAACAAAAAGCAGAGTTAGGAGAGATGAAACCTATTTTCAAAAGTTCAGATATAACTGTAACTCTGCCTTTAAGAATAAGCCAGTAAAGAAATTCAACCTTTGGTGGAGCTAGGCCTTCCTAGATAGCTTTCCAGATCCATTTATTGATCGGATTTCCAGGATAGATGCTTCTACAATAGCTCTTGGAACAGTAAATACCATTAGGGGATCCCTTCTAGATAACTCTGTCTTTCAAATTTCTTACAAGAGCAACCTCATTAATTTTCCTGGTAAAGTCAATCCATTGTCTCTCTTCCCAACCAAATAATCTTTTTCTTAATTGAATGTTCCAAATCCATTCCTCATTGTGCCAAGCCCTAAAATCACTAATGGTACCATGTTTATTTTCAGCAAGCGTAAAAATGCGTGGGAACTCATTTTTGAGAGGTGAGTCCTCAAGCCACTCATCATGCCAGAAGGAGATATTACGACCATCCCAACGATGAAACTTAGTCTTGCATGGATAGAATTGTAGTGAGCATTAGAGGGAGAAAAGGGAGAGGTGATGTTACGCCATACATGAGACATTCGAGAATTAGCACTCGCACTTGGAATAAGATTAATGGGGTTATAACCAACTTTCTCAGCAATAACACTTCTCCACCAACTATTAGATTCCAATATCCATTTATTCAAGAAAGCTCTTTTTTTCACGCCTAAATCTGTAAGTCCGAAACCACCACACTCCTTAGGACAGTAGACATTTTCCCAGTTAACCTAGTGAATTTTCTTCTTACCCTCAGAAGCACCCCAAAGAAATCTCCTTTAAATCTTATCAAGTTCATTTTTAACTGTGGCAAGAATCTGGTAAAGGGACATAAAATATAGCGGAAGAGAAGATAACACAGATTTCAAGAGAGTGATGCTACCTCCACTTGAAAGAAGATTGGCTTTCCACCCCACAAGCCTTGATTCGAAACGTTCAACCATAGGTCTCCAAATATTAACAGAATTAGCCCTAGCACCCAAAGGAAGACCCAAGTAGGAAGTGGGAAAGTGGCCAATTTTACAAGCAATGGATTCTGCCCACTGATTTAATGTAGAATCCTCCACATCCACACTGTAAAGAACACTCTTCTGAAAGTTGATTTGCAAACCAGCAATTAATTGAAAACACTTTAAGATTCTTTTAATATTGACTAAATCCCCAAAGTTCTTCCCTGCAGAAAAAGAGAGTATCGTCAGCGAATTGGAGATGAGTGATTGAAGAGTTACTCCTTCCAATTTTAATACCACTGATGAGAATAATGTCTGCAGCTTTATCCATCAAGATCTCGAAAGCCTCCACCACCAAATTGAATAGAAACGGCGAAAGAGGACAACCTTGTCTTAAACCTCTGCTCATTTTGAATTGGCGAGAAAGAGTACCATTAACCAAGATAGCAACAGAAGCAGAGGAAACACATGATCTGACTCATTTTCTCCATCTTTCTTTAAAACCCATTTTAGTCATGATGAAGTCAAGAAATCCCCAATCAACACTATCAAAAGCTTTTTCAAAGTCAACTTTAAACATTAACTCGCCTTTCTTACTTTTTTTCATCCCGTCAACAACTTCATTGGCAATTAGAGCACAATCCAAGATTTGTCTACCTCTGATAAAGGCAAATTAGGTTTTTCCAATCACTTCTTCCATCACAACTCTAATTCTGTTGGCCAAGACTTTGGTCACAATCTTGTACAAGCTGCTTACCAGACTAATGGGTCGATAATCTTTGAGGCCATCTGGATTTCCAGACTTTGGAATGAGAGTAACAAAAGAATTATTAAATTTAGGGTGCATATGACCAGAGACGAAGAAGTCATCCATGAAATGCATAATCTCTTCTTTAATCCACTTCCACTGTCTTTTGAAGAAAAAGAAATTAAATCTGTCCGAACCAGGTGCCTTATTTCCATCACATCCTTTAATAGCCTCCCACACCTCCCTTTCGAAAAAAAGAGCTTCTAAATTTACAGTAGACTGATTCTTTGAGAGATCGGAAATGAGAATTAAATTCTTTAAGATAAGCGACCTTCCTCTTGGTATACAATGACTCAAAAAAACAAGCCACATCCTCTTTTATGTCTGAAGGATTTTCAATCAATCTGTCATTCACCACAATTCTGTCGATGTAATTAATCTTTCTTCTGTTGGAAGCATAAGCATGAAAGAATTTCGTAATCCTATCTCCATCAAGAAACCATTTAATTCTTGATTTTTTCTGCCAAGATCTTTTTTCCAGTCTATAAAGGTCCCAAAGATTAGTTTTCAGTTTAGCGATATCACTTCTTAGCTTATCATCAACCTGGCCTTCTTGGAGGGCAACCATCTTACACTGAATATCAGACTCAATAAGATCGATATGGGAACATACCTGGTCGTAGTTGACTTTTTGCCAAGCTTTGATTTTAGGCTTAATGGCTCTTAATCTATCGCAAATATCCATGCCCTTGTTTTCAGACTTTTCGCTATCATCCCACGCCTCTTTTTGAAACTCGTCATTGTTAAGCTAGTGACTGAAAATTCTGAACGGTTTAGGACCCCGGTCAATAATAGCCCCTGATAAACAAATCGGATTATGATCCGAGATGGAACAAGGAAGACATTTTTGCATCAAATCATTATGCCAGTCAAAAAATTCAGAAGTAACAAGGAATCTGTCAATTCTACTAAAAGAAGCATTGTCTTTGTTGTTACCCTAGGTGAATCTACTGCCATTCATAGGGAGATTAATAAGCTGAACTTTATTAATAAACTCAATAAAATTCTCTGAACTCCTGCCATCATCAATCAAATTGCTCTTTTTTTCACTACAAACCACTGTATTGAAGTCCCCTCCGATGCACCATGGAACCTCAAGATCAAGGAGAACACTACTCAATTCATCCCAAAGATTATTCCTTTCCACCACATCGTTAGGGGCATAGACATTACCCAGACCACATTTTCTATTTCTGTTAATCAGCTTTCCAACAAGGAGAATATAGTTTCTCTTGACAATGCTGAGATTAAAAGAGAAAAAGTTTTCCTTTCAGAGAAAAATCAAACCCCCAGACGAACCAACAGCAAGGGATTGTTCACCTTTAAAACCATTACCATTGACTATACTTCTAAAACTTGGGGCAATGGTTTGCACAGTTTAGTTTCTTGTGAAAGAAGGACATCAGCTTTGGACTTATGAAGAAGATTTTTAATAGCTCTATGTTTCTTGCCTTTTCCCAAGCCTCTGAGATTCCAAGTAACAAAGACTATAAAAAAAGACTAGATCAGTAAAAAAACAGAAGGTTATTGATTCTACAAAGCCTTAGAAGCCAACTCCAAATTTCTAAATTCATTTACAATGAATTTTTTTGAATTTTCAAAGACCAATCCTAATTTAACTGCAACTTCCCATGTATTGTTAGCTTTCAATAAAATGATCTTATTTCTGTGAGCAATATCCTCATCAGAAATAGAATTGTCAGATCCAAACCCATCCTCAATAGCTTCATTAAACAGAATTTCTCTAATACTTTTCCTAATTTGGCATCTTCTTCTTATGGCAGACATAGTGGGTTTAGAACCAGAAAGGATAAAACATTCAACAGGTTTCGATGAGAGCTGTATTGGATGAGAGTCTGTGACATTAGACTCAATGTTGTCCATCCACAGAATAATGGCTGAATCAACACATTCAGATGAAGGTAACATGGAATTACCATTATAATCAACATCAAGAGTAACATATTTGTCAGGAATTTTAGAAAAATTAGGGAAAAGAACCACAAAATTACCTTGGACAGTGGAATCAACACATAGAATAACATTACCTGACTCTTGACAATCCATCTTACTCATGGCCAAATTCCTCCTACCCAAACACTCACCACTTACCGTGACATTCCAGAGATTACCATCATCAAAGAATTGCAGCTTTCTCCTAGTTGAGTTGAACTTAGTAGCCTTTTTAGATTTGCCAGTAGAAAAGACATTCCTACACGTCCTTTTGATGAAGCCACCGTGTCTTTTTCCTCTGAATTTCTTCCCGATTCTACCGCCTTTAAATGCCATTACTAGAAGAGCCTCAAAATCCATATCATCAAGCTTATCAACGGAGAAAGCTCCTGAAGCAGAAGAAGTCGTGTCAAACCCTGTTCTATAAAATAATTACGACGTCATTTACATGCTCAATAAAATGTTTACATATTTAGAAAGTTCAAGAAATCGTTAAAAGACGATATTGCTCCTAATTGTGTCATTAAGTCGATTAAGCCTCAAATTAGTTCAAATAGAAATTTTAAGGTGAAATTAAGAGATTCACAGTCCAAAGATGACTCAAAATGGTAATTCAGAGTTCGAGGACCAATTTGGAGTCAAATCAAAATTTTTGCTATCTAAGGGTAAAATGGTCATTTACCACTTGGGGACAAAATGAAAATTTTAGAATAGATTTTTTGGCCCCATTTGACTTATTGGACTATGATTTGAGTATTGGAGTATGATTTGAGGTTTAGAAGTGAAAAAATTTTAATTTCGGTATAATTTGGAGTATAAGGGTAAAATGGTAATTTTGGCACCCCAAGGGCAAAAGTGTAATTTTCCACCACCAGGACATTTGTCTAGCACATGGTTTTCCCTTATCCTCATTTTAACTTTTGACTAATCATGTGGTGGAGATAAAAGGTTTAAAATTTTTAAAGGTTTAAAAATAGACCAATAAGAAAATGACAAGTGTCAAGCTTAGGATATTTTATTATTTAATTTAAAAATCAGCATATTTAATTTAAAAATCAGCATAAATCAGCCCATTATCTCTCCAAATATTCGGCCAAGCAAGGAAGAGAGGGAAAGAAAGGAAGAACAAACCCTAGGTGAAGAATTTCAAGAGAAAAAGTGTGGAAAATCAAGGAAAACAAGTGAAAAATGTAGGATTTTTCCAACTTAAGCTTGAAATCTATTTTCCTTAAGCATTTCTCCT
>NC_030854.1:6249222-6270582 GCF_000208745.1 Theobroma cacao | reverse complement strand
GAGCCAAGTTTTGTGAGATATATAAGCCATGTTGATTAATTGAGTAAACTGAATATTCATGTTATGAAACATATATTGGAAAAGAATATTTTAATTCGTCTCCATTTACTCGCCTTTAGATGGTTTAGATGGTGTCTGTTTACTCACTAAGATTTTATAATCTCACCACCCTCAATTCCCCACATTTCAGGCTCGAGATAGCAGGTAGATAGTCAATTGCATCAAGGACTTCAGTTAGCCTTGCATCGACAAAATTGTAGGTTCACAGACTCGCATCTTATTGGTTAGATGTGGGCCCACGTGTCACTGTAAAAGTAATTTTATATTTTGGTTATTTACTTTATAGTATATATGAACATAATTAACTTTTACGCTATAAAAATTATCTACGTATAACTCTAAAAATATTATTTAATTAGAAAATAAAATATTTTACTTAATATTTGTTTTATTTTCTTATTATATCCAAATAATCATAATTTCGTTTTAAATGGAGGTTTTAGACTTTTAAACTTATTTTTAATCATGAATTATGTGTTTTGTATTTGTATTCTATATTTTAGCTGGTTTCGAAATTTTTGAAAAAAAATGACCAAAATACCCCTGTGAGAAGAAAATTATTATTTTATTTGTTCTAAGTTGGAAACAATTTAAAATATTTTAGAACATGATATTTGGCAACGGTTGCTTGCAGGGAAAATGAAAAATTGATATTAAGCCTTGTTGGGTTTTGGGTTGACATTCAGGGTAATGAGTGTCTACCGGGACACCGCGACTGTTGTCACTGGCTCGATGGGAGTACTGGGTCGTGACAATTAAAGTGGCATCAGAGCCAGGTTTAAAGATCAAAGATTTTGGTTTTAAAGCTTTGAATTTTAAAGTTTTTGGTTTTAAAGTTGTTTTAAGAAATTCACACTGACACTGCGTGGCCCCTAGTTAAGTTAAGTTAAATTAAATTAAGTTAAGTTAGGTTAGGTTGAATAGAATGCATACATCTGCATATAAAGTCTAAGGTTAATTAAATTTACCTTGTTTCCTTGTATAGATCACTATGCCTCTTAAACCCGAACGCCCATCTGTTACTAGATCAGTAGGGAGAATAAGGGGTCGTCCCCAACCTCGTCAGCAAGAGGTAGTAGAGGAGGGATCAGTTGCATCCATGTATCGAGCAGCACCTGCTGTTGAGCAGGCAGAGAGTCCTCCACATCCACGTCCTCCACCACTTAATGGTATTCTCGCCATGCTTACTGAGGCAACACAAGCATTGGCAACTTTCTTTACCACAATGGCTGGTCAAGCTCAGACTGGTCAGGTTCCACCTATAGTGCCTCCAGCTACTCTTTCAGTTCCGCTAGTACAAGATGTATCCATTTCCAAGAAGCTGAATGAGGCTAGGCAATTGGGTTGTGTGTCTTTCACAGGTAAGTTGGATGCCACTGTGGCAAAGGACTGGATTAATCAGGTTTCAGAGACTCTTTATGATATGGGATTAGACGACGACATAAAGCTAATGGTGGCTACGAGATTATTAGAGAAGAAGGCTCGTACCTGGTGGAATTCGGTGAAGTCATGTTCCACTACTCCTCAGACATTGTCAGACTTCCTAAGAGAATTTAATGGCCAGTATTTCACTTATTTTTATCAGAAAAAAAAAAGAGAGAATTTTTGAGTTTGAAACAGGAAAATTTAACGGTAAAGGAGTACGAGGCTCGTTTTAACGAGTTAATATTATATGTGTCAGATCTGGTGAAATCTGAGCAAGATTAGGCCAATTATTTTGAGGAAGGGCTTCATAATGAGATTAGAGGACGGATGACAGTGACTGGTAAGGAGCTGCATAAGGAAGTAGTGCAAATAACTTTAAGGGCTGAGAAGTTCGCAAATGAAAATAGGAGAATGCGAGTTAAGTCTACAAAGAGGAGGAATCGGAGTGTATCCTCCAGCCAGCCACCAAAAAGGGGCAAGGATTCACCTGTATCGGGAAGTAATACCTCTGTTCCAGTAACATCTTCCCAAACTTCATTTTCACAAACACAACAGAGGCCTCCGAGATTTGGTAGGTTTGAGATGACTGTTTCTGGGAAAAGATCCCAAAGTTCTGATAGATGCAGAACGTGTGGGAATTATCATGTAGGGCTGTGTAAGGGGTCAGTACGATGTTTTCATTGTGATCAGCCCGGTCACATTAGGAGTAACTGTCCCCAATTAGGACAAGCTACTGTAGCTGCTCCATTCCCACTAGTTCGTACATATATAAAGAGGAGAGATTTGGTTGAATCACAGCAAAGGCAAGGTGTGAGCATACAATCCGGAGTGGAGAGTAACACTCCAGTATATCCACCTTCTAGACCACAGACTCGTTCTTCGACAAGAGTTTTTGCTGTAAAGAAAGATAAAGCACGAGTCCAACCTAGAGAAAGTGAGTGAAAAGTTAGATGAAATGTGAGATAGTGACAAGGGATGTTAATATCAAACGAGGAGAATGTAAATAAAGGTTTCAAGAATAATAGAGTAAATGAGTTCATATGGAATATTGCTGTAAGAATTTCTTATTATATTGTGGAAATTAAAACTCAAAAATACTTGAGGTATACAAAGTTCAAATGAATTTAAATCTTAAGCAACAAATTAATGTCGAAATACAAGAAGGATACAAAGCAATATAAAGGCATGAAAGATGATTGAGGACAAAGGGATGACTCTGAGGAATTGTGATACTGCATCGTATTCGATAATTAAATCAAGATAGATCTTGGAAGATAAATGGGATTATAAGGCATATACACATATATGTGGGGTTGATATTGTGATCAACTAAAATGAAGAATGATTTTTAGTGAATTAAGATTCCCTATAAAGGAGATAACAGGAGAAGTTGAGCATCGAATAAAAAGATAATGCCCCACCTTTCCTTTGAATTTGAAAAGAAAAATTTTGAGGACAAAATTTTATTTTAAGGGGCGTAGTGTTGTCAAACCCTGTTCTATAAAATAATTACGACGTCATTTACATGCTCAATAAAATATTTACATATTTAGGAAGTTCAAGAAATTGTTAAAAGACGATATTGCCCCTAATAGTATCATTAAGTCGATTAAGCCTCGAATTAGTTCAAATAGGAATTTTAAGGTGAATTTAAGAGTTTCACAGTTCAGAAATGACTCAAAATGGTAATTCGGAGTTCGAGGATCAATTTGGAGTCAAACCAAAATTTTCACTATCTATGGGCAAAATGGTCATTTGTCACTTGGGGACAAAATGGAAATTTTAGAAAAGATTTTTTGGCCTCATTTGACTTATTGGAGTATAATTTGAGTATTGGAGTACAATTTGAGGTTTAGAAGTGAAAAAAATTTAATTTTGGTATAATTTGGAGTATAAGGGTAAAATGGTAATTTTGGCACCCTAGGGGCAAAAGTGTAATTTTCCACCACCAGGACATTTGTCCAGCACATGGTCTTCCCTTATCCTCATTTTAACTTTTGACTAATCACGTGGTGGAGATAAAAGGTTTAAAATTTTTAAAGTTTTAAAAATGGACCAATAAGAAAATGACAAGTGTCAAGCCTAGGATATTTTATTATTTAACTTAAAAATCAGCATAAATCAGCCCATTATCTCTCCAAATATTCGACCAAGCAAGGAAGAGAGGGAAAGAAAGGAAGAACAAACTATAGGTGAAGAATTTCAAGAGAAAAAGTGTGGAAAATCAAGGAAAACAAGTGAAAAAGGTAGGATTTTTTAACTTAAGCTTGAAATCTATTTTCCTTAAGCATTTCTCCTTATTTTCCATGCTTAAATTACATGTTTTCATGATGAATTCATGGCTGGTCAAAATAGGTAAGGAGAGAGAAAGATGTTGGATTGAATTGATTTTAAGATATGTTAGTGTTTTTAGTTAGTTAAGCATGTTTAGAAACAAAACAACAAGAAAAGAATCCATTTTCACCATGAACCTTCAATGGTCGAACCTTATGTGAAGTGTAGAAGTAATGAATTGATTTTGTGATCAAGTGAATTGGTTGAAAATTGATGAAATGATGATTTATGGTGAGAAAATGGAATGGGAAAATTTTTAGTGATAGTGCACCACAATGGCTGAAATTTTCAAGAAGAATTGTGAGGGTTGTTAGGCTGAATTTTAGATTATTGGAATTGTATTTAGTGAATTGAAATATTAGAAAAGAAATGGAGTAATTTGGGATTAAATTAGACGCGTTAGTAATTTAATCAGGTAATAGGTCGAATTAGGTCAGCACCGCATTTAAGCAGTAGTCGGATAAGTTGCATGTCATATTATGCATATACACCGAGCTTGAATTGATTTATAATGGTCAAGCATTAATGTGGTGAATTATGTTTTGTACATTGTGGATAGGTGGTGAGCAAATTACATTGGTAAAAGTACAGAGATTGTGCTTGAAGATTGGGATTATGAGTACATCGACTCCTAAAACTATGAGTAAACTTATTATCGTCTTAATTATCTAGAGTAGTTTTATACAATTGTGTGATTTTATAGAAAATAGGTTTAAAAGGAAAATGGCTATGTTTTAGGAGAAATTATGATTTTATAAAATGATTTTATAAATTTTTTGACAAATTGAATACTGGTTTTGAAAATAGAGTAATTGAAAACTGTCTACTTGTATTATAAATTGTGTTTTAAATTATATGGCTTATAGCAATATGTGAGCATTAATGGCAAAGTCGGTATTTGTATCAAAATTATATATACTATGTATTCAGTCTTGAGAGGCTAGATTGCGATAAATTACCATGTCATGCAGAAAAAGATTTTATAAATCAGGTGGTAGATAAAATAATCCATAATCCCTACAGTGGAGGTTCTGTGGACTAGCCTAAGAGAGGGGGCACAGAATCAGATATACCTTACCTCGATCAGAGAGCCGTGTGGAGGGTATCTCTGGAGGTAAAGATTTGAGTGCACTTCACATGAACCACCGCGTGAGAGTGAGACTCAGCCAACGCCAAGGCATGGCTAGAATTTCGGATGTAAAGACATTTAACAGCCTTGGTGGTCTCGGTCAGATGCCTAAGCCAAGGCATCCCTGAGAATGATTTTGGCAGGAACCAAGTTTTGTGAGATATATAAGCCATGTTGATTAATTGAGTAAACTGAATATTCATGTTATGAAACATATATTGGAAAAGAATATTTTAATTCGTCTCCATTTACTCGCCTTTAGATGGTTTAGATGGTGTCTGTTTACTCACTAAGATTTTATAATCTCACCACCCTCAATTCCCCACATTTCAGGCTCGAGATAGCAGGTAGATAGTCAATTGCATCAAGGACTTCAGTTAGCCTTGCATCGACAAAATTGTAGGTTCACAGACTCGCATCTTATTGGTTAGATGTGGGCCCACGTGTCACTGTAAAAGTAATTTTATATTTTGGTTATTTACTTTATAGTATATATGAACATAATTAACTTTTACGCTATAAAAATTATCTACGTATAACTCTAAAAATATTATTTAATTAGAAAATAAAATATTTTACTTAATATTTGTTTTATTTTCTTATTATATCCAAATAATCATAATTTCGTTTTAAATGGAGGTTTTAAACTTTTAAACTTATTTTTAATCATGAATTATGTGTTTTGTACTTGTATTCTATATTTTAGCTAGTTTCGAAATTTTTGGAAAAAAATAACCAAAATACTCTTGTGAGAAGAAAATTATTTTTTTATTTGTTCTAAGTTGGAAAGATTTTAAAATCTTTTAAAACATGATATTTGGCAACGATTGCTCACAGGGAAAATGAAAAACTGATATTAAGCCTTGTTGGGTTTCGGGTTGACATTCCAGGTAATGAGTATCTACCGAGACACCGCGGCTGTTGTCACAGACTCGAGAGGAGTACCAGGTCGTGACAAATAAAGTGGTATCAGAGCCAGGTTTAAAGATCAGAGATTTTGATTTTAAAGCTTTGGATTTTAAAGTTTTTGGTTTTAAAGTTGTTTTAAGAAATCCACACTAACACTGCGTGGCCCCTAATTAAGTTAAGTTAAGTTAAGTTAGGTTAGGTTGAATTGAATGCATACATCTGCATATAGAGTCTAAGGTTGATTAAATTTACCTTGTTCCCTTGTATAGATAACTATGCCTCCTAGACCCGAACGCCCATCTGTTACTAGATCAGCAGGGAGAAGAAGGGGTCGTCCCCAACCTCGTCAGCAAGAGGCAGTAGAGGAGGGATCAGCTGCATCCACGTATCGAGCAGCACCTGCTGCTGAGCAGGCAGAAAGTCCTCCACATCCACCTCCTCTGCCACCTACTGGTATTCCCGCCATGCCTACTGAAGCAACACAAGCATTGGCAGCTTTATTTACCGCAATGACTGGTCAAGCTCAGACTGATCAGGTTCCACCTATAGTGCCTCCAGCTACTCCTTCAGTTCCGCTAGTATAGGATGTATCCATTTCCAAGAAGCTGAAAGAGGCTAGGCAATTGGGTTGTGTGTCTTTCACGGGTGATTTGGATGCCACTGTGGCAAAGGACTGGATTAATCAGGTTTCAGAGACTCTCTCTAATATGGGATTAGACGACGACATGAAGCTAATGGTGGCTACGAGATTATTAGAGAAGAGGGCTCATACCTGGTGGAATTCGGTGAAGTCCCGTTCCACTACTCCTCAGACATGGTCAGACTTCCTTAGAGAATTTGATGGTCAGTATTTCACTTATTTTCATCAGAAAGAAAAGAAGAGAGAATTTTTGAGTTTGAAACAGGGGAATTTAACGGTAGAGGAGTACGAGGCTCGTTTTAACAAGTTGATGTTATATGTGTCAAATCTGGTGAAATCTGAGCAGGATCAGACCAATTATTTTGAGGAATGGCTCCGTAATGAGATTAGTTGATAACGAAACTCCAACCATCAAAGCTCACATCAACGGCATCAAAAGAAGATAACAGCTCAAGGTTGATAACGAAACAGTCACCATTACAACAAACATGAACTTCCTTAGGAAGGGACGAAATGTTAAGAGGATTACTCATAATAATTGCATGATCAAAACAACTTCTAGAAGCTGTGGATTTGTTCATAGCAACAAACGATCTCCCAATGAGAAACAAGAGCAATAAAGAAATTGTGATGCCAGAAATGAATGGGAACTCCCGATAGTTTAATCCATTTACAACCAGTATTAGATGCCCACCATTGCTTATACGGAATGAGGTCCTCAAACCAGAGTTCAAAGAGATCTTTGTGATGTTGGATAATGGCCAACATGTCCCTTTTGTCATAAAAAGTAACCAAGACTTGGAAATTCTTGACTCTACGAACAGTGGCTGAGATACCATTTAAAGCCAATCTTGACTGAACACTGCTCAAAAGAAAATCTTGCTTCAGAATTCGAACGGCGCTAAGATCAACCCATTCCATGTTGCTTAGAGGAACATTAAACATAATCGACGCTTCCTCCGATGGAAGAAGAACGTCCTCCACCCTAGAATTAGGAACATTATTGATTGGAACAATAGGAAGGGTCCCCTCATTGACAGGGGAAACAGCTTCAATAAACTCAATGGGAACCTTGTCCTGAGAGCAAGGTGGCTCCTTTTCCTTAACGGGACTTTGAATAGAACAAACCAAGACATCATGATTTGAAGGTTGATCGCCATGGGACATTCCTTTGTTAAGAATTTTTCGCATAAGAAAGAGGAGCATTTTTAGGGCAAAGTTCCTTTCTAGACTTAACCCACTGGTGATTCACCACCCTTCCTAACTTGGAAGAGAATAGAGGCTTACCAGGAGCTGCATATTTAACGAAAATCCTCCTGCCATCCACCAATCTGCCATTGCCAAGCTCTGCAGCTCTGAAAGCCTCCTCTTTTTCTTTGTACCTGATGAAAGTGAAACGTGTAGCTTTGTTTTTATTTGAGGATGGGAGGAAGACATCCATGACAACCCCATAATCATAGAAAATTGATTTCAAAGCACTCCATGGAACTCTGGGACTAATGTTGTCAACAAGAACTTAATGGAGACTTGCTCGCCGTAGCCCAATGCTCCGAGCCACCCTTGGATTCCAGATCCTCTTGCTTGAATCTCTTCCAACGGCCGCTCCATTCCCACGAGACACTGTCCCAAATGCTTTCGCTCTCTCTCTCTCTCATTTTTAATTATAACAGATTGATTTTTTGCCTTTTATTGTATAAACAAGTAAACCAAGAGGAATTTTGAAACAGCCAAAAAACCTAGAGACAAATTAAGAGAAAAATAATAAGTTATATGTATATTGGAGATATTGGAAAGTTGATTAATGCATAAACTGAGGAAGATGGATTCTCCAAGTTGCAATACTAATTTTAGGGAATTCAATTAAATAGGATAAGCAATATATAACAACTTAATTTCAAACAAATAATATCAGATTTGGTAACGCTTTTAACAGCAAAAGTTTAGGTATCTAGCATTTAGAATTCTTTTTCGAAAACAATTTTTTTCCAGAACATAAATTTAACCCTTCAAGCAACGATTTATTCATTTAAAGTCAGTAGAGTTCTATATATCAAAACAGTAAATATTCATTTATACGATAGACATATATATAAAGTGAAATTAAGGGACTAAAATTTATTTCAATTATGTTATTTTATTGTTATTAAATAGAGCTTTTATTAATTAATAGAATATTTATTTGAATAAAGTTACTCTGTTGTTATTAAAAAGAGTTTTTACTAAAACAAATTTAGAAAAAAAGTGAGGTAAACTTTTTTTTATTTAGAAAAATAAAAAATTGAAATAATATATATATATATATATATATATATATATATATATATACACATATGTATATAAATGCTTATCATTAACAACAAATGAAAATGTAAAAAATTAAAAAATTGAGCAGATAGTAATTCGTTTAATAAATAGAAGGTTTTGAACATTGAGTCATGCATGTCTATACATATGAAAAAAAAAAAAAAGCTTTTAGATCATTTTGAAGCTTTTTACGTCGAAAATACAACTATGAAATTGAGAGAGTTTAATGGTGAGTTCAAAAAGTTATCAAGCACAATACCATTGAGTTGGAAAACCTTGGGAGATAATCACTTTATGTGATGGGTATAAAGTTCTAAGTCTGCACCATTTTAATTTTAATTTGTTTTAAGGAACAGTAACAAACAGTGAATGATAATATTATGAATTTTGTAAATGTTATCAAGTAAACATCTAGTGGTATTTTAATTTTTTTATATCTTTAATATATTAACGATCATATGTATTAATTAACTATATTCGAAACAGGTGACTTGTAGTTTTATTGATGAAAGCTCATCCACCTTAATTAACATTATAACTCTAAACATTTTTATGCGCAAAACTTATTAATCATTCGGTGCACTTAAATTGAACATAGGGAACAAGTTACAACAAGACAACTAAGCAGTCATATTAGCACAATCCATCTCTTTCAGGTGTTCATCCGAGGTTTCTTCATGCTCCAGGCATTGAGATTCTCTACATTGATAGGCTCAGTCCCATGATTGAATGCATACAAGTGAGCATTGTCAAGCACTGCTAACGTAGGATAAACCCTAGATGTGATGCATGTTTTCCCTCCAGCTCCGAAACTTTCCACAACTGAATGATCAATCTGCAAAAAAAAAAAAATTATGATCATTACAAATAAGGTTTAGAAAATGAGTGTAGTATTAAAATGCTTCCTAATTGCTAATTAAAAGGCATACCAAACTCCTTAGAGAAAGCTTCTTATCCGCCAAATCTACATCCACAAAGCCAGCAAATGATGGTTTATATAGCCCATCCTTCAAAGAGGAACTGCAAAAAGTAATCAAGTTAGATATTTGATGACATAAGGTTGAAGGACTTAATAGTGATTACTTCTGGAGAAAGTTACAACGTATCACCTCCTTGCATCAGAGCATAAGAGAACTACATGCTTCTTTGACGTTTGGAATACCCTGAAGGAGACAGGAGTATACTCTTCTAGGTTTTTGGAAGCTAATGTCAAGAGTCCAAATGGACCAACTTCACCTTTAACTTTTGATCCCTTTTTGACACAGAGCTCTTGTGCATCTGTCCAACTGTGATCAAATGGCTCAGCTTTGTCCAGGTTAGGGATGTGGAAGGTAACATCAACATCAGCCTGTGAAGAGTAATATCATAACAAAATCAGTGGAGTTGTCACTTGTAAAAGGTGTTTAAAATAATCATATCTTCAGTTCAAGTAATGCAATTCTTAAGTGTTGAAGATTAATTAGGAGCAGACCTGGGCAGCAGTTATTCCTTTGACTTCAATATGTTCGCCCTTTTTAAGCTGTTGGTGGCTCATTTTGACATTTTTCCCTCTTAAAGTCTCCAACTCTTCAATAGGCCATTGCATCAATTGCCTTTGATTAGGATCAAGCCACACTATTCTTGGAATTGCCTTGGGTTATGTCATTAATAAAATAGTTAAAACAAATTGCATTGAGTACTAGTTAAATATATATCAATGACCGAGTAATTGGTATATCAACTGGTTATATGATCAGTACCTGAAGTCCAGCCCATCCTTTTTTAACATCATCTTCAGTTGTATCAGATTCATTAACCCAACCCCACAAAATCCTCCTCTTTTTCGCAGGATCAAAAAATGTCTTTGAAGCATAGAAATTTCCATAATCATATCTAAGGCCAGCCCAACCATCAACTGATGTAATATCAGGCACATATCTATCCTTATCACTTAAATACGTACCAACTGTATAATAGTCGTATCTGGTAACATCCAAGCTCACCTTCAACACATGCTTAACATGTTTTCCCAAGACTGATGGGTCCAAACCTTTTTTACCAGACAATAAAACTGGATAAAAATCAGGGCATTCCCACATTCCGGTATGGGGTGCTGAATGCAATGGGTGTTTAGCCTTAGTCCAGTAAATGAAGTCTCTACTTCTATACAGATAGGCCATCCCTCTATGGTTCCTTTTGCTTCCCACCAACATTCTCCAATGCCCATTTAACCACCAGGCAGTGGTTGGGTCACGAAAGGCACTGGCATTCACGCCCTGCTCAGGATCAACCACGGGGTTATTACCAGGCTTAATCCATTTACGCAGATATGGATCAGATAAATTGGCTGGCACTGCATAATTTTGGATTTGCCTATCTTTGGGATCAAGTCCTGTATACAAAATTATGGGCTTATTGCTAGGAAGAACGGTGGCTGAACCAGACCAACAGCCATTGATATCAAAGTGTTGAGAAGGATAAAGTGCTGGTTCAAGTGCTTCCCAATTGATCATGTCCTTTGACACTGAATGGGCCCAAACAATATTGCCCCAAACTGCACCTTTGGGATTGTATTGGTAGAAGAAATGGTATATTCCATTGTAGTACATTGGGGCTAGAAAACCAAAAAGTTGAAAAAATAAAAAAAATTAAATGAGGACAATAATTACATGGGAAAGGAAAGAATAATTAAGGATATCAATTGTAGGACAATGTTAGGGAAACTGACCATTCGGATCTGTTGTTGATTTGTTCATCATTGAAGAACGCCCAAAGAGGACAAAGAAAAACAGCAAGTTAATTAGTCACACAAGTATAAACAAGAAAATTTTTGCATCGATTTTAACAGCCTTGTTATCATCCAATTCACAATTATGCAATCCCACTAGAGTACACCAAACTTAGCCCAAATAAGTACCTCTTTCTATAATTTTGCTCCACATAATAATTGTAAATTACCAAATAACATTAGTAAGTATAAACATGTTTTGTTTCTGCTTAAAATTAAGCATTAAAAAATGAAATATCCTTTGATGATATATATACCTACTTGACAAAAATATAAATTACCAAAGAATCAGACTATAGCATTTGTCAAAGTGAACTTCCTAAAAGTGTAAATATGTGTGGTTTTACTTAAAAGCTATAGAAAACAAAATATCGACATGTACCTAGGAAGGACCACAACATTAAGAAGAGAAATTAATTATCAAAGTGGCTATGTATTACTAAAAAATTGAGTTTAAGTCACATATCTTTTGATTCTCGTGCCTATATAAAATCACATTTCACTTATAAGAGAACAAATGTCAAAAAAATTTTGCCTCCACAATGCTTGAGTAATTATACATCATAGTGCAAATTAATGCTCTTGTTACAAGGGGTTGAACGAAGAACCTAAATTCATATATAGTGATAATAAATACCTAATCAAATTTAGTGTTTTAAAATTTAGAGATTAAATCATCAATTTTTTCTTTATGTATCCAAAAATGTTGGAGTTCCTTTCTCTTGTAGTTTTGTTTGTTATACTGCGTATGCCCTTTTACACGTTTAATGTGAAACTCCGACTTTTATAGACGCGTAATTTGAGGTAGGAATGGTGATGTGGATTAAGGGTAATTTTGTTATTTTTTGGTGAGCTTCTATAAGTAAGTTTTCAAATATTATTAAAGTTCAAGTAAGTTAAAAATAATAAAATAAATAGAATAAAAATAATTTTCACATTATGAGTAAAATGGTAATTTTAGATCTTGAATCTTAATTTTTAAATTTTCATGAACTCGAACATTTCTAGACCATTATGGATCTTGNGAATAAAAATAATTTTCACATTATGAGTAAAATGGTAATTTTTAGATCTTGAATCTTAATTTTTAAATTTTCATGAACTTGAGTATTTCTAATCTATTGTGAGCCTTTTCTCAATACCAAAAGAATAAAAAGATTGTACACAAAAAAAAAAAGATAAAGTTAACTTATTAATGACATTTTCATAAATATTTGAAACTTTGATCAACCCAAAGTATAAAGATCCTAACTTTCTATCATTTTCTTCTTCTTCCTCTCATTTCTTCTCCCCGTTCCAGACCCTTCATCTTCTTTGGAGGCCATTCTTAAAATTTTCGTAACTTCCTCATATTGACTCCAAATTACATGTTTTTATACATTATTTTATAAGATTTTTCGTGCTCTTTCATTTTTTAACCTCAAAACACCCAAAAAAAGTCTTCCCTCTGCACTTTCTCTCTCTAGCTGAACGTTTTTAGAGAGAGAAACTCTTTAAACTAACTTAAAAACTCTTGAAAGATTTTTTCTCCATTTTAGTTCTCACAACACCCTCAAAAGCTATCCTCATTAAAGAAAATTAACTACAAGTCCACCAAGATGAGTAATAAGTTAGGGTTAATTTTTTAGCTTGTTAATGATGGTTAATAATTATATTTGTGAACTGTTTTATTGTTGATGGATTATATTGTGGTGAAAATATGAGTATTTATTACTAGTGCGACTAAAATAGTGAAAATAAATGACTAGCTAATAACTAGAATTTTGGTTTTGTAAATTTACAAGTAAATTGATACTTGAAACGGGAATTAGGGATTGATTTGATGGGTTGAGATTTTTAGAGGGAGAAATGATTAATAATTAAGGTAATTCATGATTTAATTAGTGGTGTGGATGATTAAGTTAATAAAAAGTATTGTGTTGGTGTAAGATGTCATTAAGAGAATTAATTAAGTTTGAAATTTTGAAATATAAGGATGATATGGGTGTTCGAAAATTAAAAAAATAAATAAAATGTTATTAAAATAATGAAATTAGTATTAGTTGACTATTCAAATGATAATTGAAAATTAATTAATAAAATTTAATTATAGAAATAGCATTTGAATTTATACTCAAGCTATAGCCTGCCTTTTTGGGAAAGCCCTGAGCAAGTCAATGCATGAAGAAAAGACAATAAGTCAAATATAGCAACTGGCAAGTTATCCAAGTAGTAGAGAGACAATAATAAGCCTACGAAAAAGAAAAAGTTTGTAGATTGGCATGATGTAGAGAAGGGGGTAAAATTATTTTAGGATATTCACAGGAAAAAAATAATTTGTTTCGGGGGATGGCGATTAGAATTTTATTTTTTAAAATATAAAATTATATATTAATTAATAAATCAAATACTCAAATGTAAAAAAAAAAAAAAAAAAACTTGAATAGCATGGCTAGCAAAAACTAGACAAATCTCAACAAATAAAAAAAATCAAGGAACTTGAAAAAAAAACCGAAGAGAAATTTCTGCTTGCCCCTTTTGTCTAATTGGAGCAAACGTACCGTTGATCCAGTTCTTGGGAGGCTGAAAGTGATAGCCAGTTCGGTGGATTTGCTGGACGCTGACCGCATTTAGAGACTGAAACTGTGGGAAAACCTTGTGAGACGCATCGACACCACCATTGTTAAGGTTGACTATGTCGACACAAAGAAAAGTGATTAAAATGCAAAGTGAGAGCAACTTTGTAACTTCCATTGAAAGTTGAAACCAAACTCAAAGAGACTAATTAATTTGGTTGTACAACGATGAAGTTGGGTTGGTTACGTATTTATAGGAAGAGAAGGAGAAGGTGGTCAATTTCTTTCAATAAACATCTGTGTAGTGGACCAACAACTTATTCCAACTTTTCTTTTTCTTTTTTGTTTTTTAATAAAGAGTGAAAACTACATATATTTAGGGCATGAAAATAAACGATTATGACGATTTGGAACTGAATCATGTAATAACAACTATTATAGTTAATTTTGATTAGCTAGAGGTTTTTGTTCTCTTTTTTAATCAGTTGTAATTAATTGAACTAAGTTTCTATTTTTCCCTTTTGTACATCCCGTGATAGGAATTTTGCCTGCTGCTTCTTGGATGAATGAAAACATTTCAATTATCCAAAAAAAAAAAATAATGATTCTATCATTTTGAAATAATCGAAATATATTTGACGATCTAAGAATAAATTGTGTTTGATTATATCTGAAATTGAATCATTCTTAGCGTAGCAAAATACAAAAGATTATAAACTGTATTTAACTATTTAGAACAAATCATTCATTACATGAAAAAAAAATTATATTTAATTTTTATTAATAAAAACATAAATCTATAATATCTACGCACTATTGATCCATATAATATAAATTTTAAAAAGTAAAGTTGAAATCATTGGAAAAACCCATAAATGTTTGCCCTTTTTACCTTTTCCCTATAAGTACCACATGACTTCTTTAAAAGCCAAAGTGTTGATTTCATTCACTGGAAGTACAAAAACTACCAAACTTGTGGATTGTGGTAGAGATGCAGCACAAGCACTATAGTGGACCAAAGGCGTTCCACCATCAGTAGAGCTTACGTGAAAACACCAGACTCATTACAGCTACCTGCCTAAAACACTAGAACCCGATACATAAAAAAAAAAAAAAAATTAAGCCAGGGCTCTGCCCTTTTGGTAGCTAACATCACAGATATAAAACAAAACCCCCTGGTAACTACTAACACCATCATTTAGTTTGTCTAGCTCATGAAGCATGTACCATTTTTTCTAACTTTCCTATGAATTTTCAGACGCAATCTGCAGGTAGCACTATAAAGATAGAGTTATCAAAAAGAAACCGAGGTCAAAGCTGAGTCTGATCAATTATAAATGAATATAATGGTTTATATTAGCTGATCATTAAGATTTAGATTTAGCCAGGGGTTTTTAGTTAAGTTATAAAATATAATTATGCCAATATTTTTTTTTTGTGGGTGAGAAGCAATTATGCAACCCTTTGATCATAAATGTTTGTCACGGCAAGCATACACTAGACATTGAATTTATTGGAGGAAGCCGAATCCTATAAAATGAAAGTACACACCCTTATAATTTAACTTTTTTTATTTACTATATTTTAGTTTTATCATTCATTTATTATTACTTGTTATACTTGCACCTCATTTTGTCCAAATCAATTTAAGACATTTTTTATTTTATTTATTTTATTTATTTCATTTATTACCTAGAGCCACCCCAACTCGGTCTTAGCTCACCCTAACCTATAAACACTTGATCACCCTCTTCAATAGATCTCAAAAAATTAGGACTTGGATTCTATAAAAATCTCCAAAAATCACAAAGACAAGGAGATCGAGAGACGATCTCTGTAAGCAAACAAGAAAAGAAAAGAGCTAAAAAAAACGTAAAGTCTCTAACAACCTTCAAGAACACCAGAAAAAACCAAGATAGCAAGAAAACCTATCTAAGTCATTTTCAATCCAAGAAAACAAGAAAAAAAAAAAAGCAATAAGAAACACAAAAGAAAAAAGTCCTTGGTTAATTCCGGTCAGCAAGGTTTTAAGATTCTAGAGGTTGAAAGTAGTAGGTTTGATGTATAAGGTTTGTAAGAATTTTGTTGCTTTTAGTTAGGGGTTTTTAGACAGTGACGGAGCTAACCAATTTTTGTTGAGAGGGCCAACAACGAAGAAACATAAAAGTTAAAAATTTTTAAAATTAATATGTTGAATTTAACCAACAATCAAAATATTCATGAAAAGCATCTATTTCTTCAAGATTGATTCTTTGACGATTCACGTTGCTCTTACTCATGAGTTAAAGCACTAAGGCTTCGTGGTTTAAGTGTAGGAAAATTATTTGGATGATTTACATCTGTTTTTTTTAAGAATTTGTTAATTATTTTCAACTTACTCATACTTTAATCAAATTTGTGAAAAAAATTAATATAGTCAATATTTAATATTCTTATTTTATTTCTATTTAAACTTAAAATATTAAATATAAAATTATAATATATAAAATATAAATAATTAAATACAATATGTAAAATTTTACATAATAATTAAATATATAAATAGTTAAATAATATAAATAGAAAGAAGAAGATAAAAGAAAATTTTACTTTCTCTTAATTTTATACAAGGGTAGTGACTGGTTTCAATCCTTTTCCATCTAAATTTATAAGCTTATAAATTACTTTTTAAGAATGAAGTATTGTTTAGTAGTGAGTTATAGAGAAGAAAGTAAAGTAATAATAAAAAGGACAAAAGGGAAGAAAAAGAGAAAAGGAAAGAGAGAGGAAGAACTGTGAAGAAATTTAAGAATTATTTTTTTTATTAAAGTTAAGTATAATTAATGAGATTATTTTATTATTTTATTATTTTTATTAATTATTAAATAAAAAGTTATTTTAAAAAAGTTATTAAAAATATATATAACAAATAAAAAATTTTAAAAATTTTGAAAAGGTTGCAATCCCAATAAATATACTACCTGCCGCCCCTATTAGAAAATATATAGTAAATAAAAAAATTTAAAAATTTTGTGGGAGGGGCCAACTACCCTCCACGCCTGACCTTAGCTGTGTTTAAAGTAAGGAAAAAGGTGTTTGGAGGTGAGGTAGCAGCAGAAGACGGCGGAGACTGGTGGCTCAGGTTTGTAGAGAAAAAGAGAGCCACTCAGTTGAGGGAGAAGGTGAGGCAGTGAATCCTAACACATTTAAATTTAGAATCTTCCACTTGCAACAATTTGGGTGCCATTGGAGATAGAAATAGAATCAAATTTTAGTGAATGATAACGTGGAGGGGAAAAAAGAAACAGATGAGAGGTAAAATTACCTGATCAATGATGCAAACAGTGAGAAGCAATTTCTAGCGTAGTGCAGTACCCTTGCTAGTTGAGGCATCTCCTTTGCCATTTTAACTCCCACATACCAAATGGTGAAAGCAAAAACACACCTCAATAAATAAACAAGACGGTCCCAATGTTTGCACATTTCGTATACATAGCCACCAATTTGTGCCATTATTGCTACTATTCTTGTACATAAGGAATTCGAACTTTATTTTATGACCATGTAATCACTTTATTTTTTACTATCACTTAAATGGCCAAGCCATGAAACAAGTAATTGATCTCAAAGTGAGGATGGTATAAGATAGACGTATTAGGAAAACAGAAAATTTAATCCAAAAAGTTCATGAATCTCACAATATGTAAATCTTTACATTTTTGTACACATGAAATCGACATGAGAGATTTGTACTAAAAGTACTAAAGTTGATCACATGATTCTCATATACTCCAAAATTTTCCTATGGAGGAATTGCAAATGCATGGAATATGGTCCCATTTCCAAAACTCTCGATGCGTATGATTCCGTGTTTTTTGCTACAAGTTGACAAAGTAGATATACTTTTTCTAATTTTTTATCTGAGTACTTAAAGCTTACATGTAGTAGTAGTAGTTTAAGCACTCAAGATTTGTTTCAAGCACCACTCTATTGTCCATAAAAATGCGTGAATTCTCCTGGTTGAAGCAATGAAAAGTGCCAGCCTAGCTTAGTGAATATATGTATACTGGTAGGCATGATCAAAACAAAACAATAGCTGAAATACCCTATACTTTGATATGGTGATAAATAAAGTTGATCGGATGCAAATTGAGGTCAATTAAAATGTTTAAAAGTGATAAAAGGCGATTCGGAAGTCAAGTGAGGCATAATAAGGTATTTTGGGTACCAAGGAGACAAGATAAAATTTTTAGAATAAAATAATATTTTATTAATAAAATAATATTAAAATATTAATATTTAGTCGGATGTCGAAATCAGTCATGAAGAAGGATCATATGGTTGATCCAAGTAGGGGAGAAGATGACAAGCCCGACTCTATAAATATATTTGTCATGACATACATGTGATGGATAGCATGTTTGCATGTTAGAAGAGTCCCGAAAAATTTACAAAAGTCGGTATTGTACCTAGAGGTACAACAAAGTTGATTTAAGCCTTGAACTAAATCAAATAGACAATTTACGATGAAATTAAGAATTTTAAAGTCCCAGAATGGTTTAATATGGTGATTCGAAGTTCGAGAATCAATTTGGAGTCAAACCGAAATTTTAGCTATCTAGGGGTAAAATGGTCATTTGTCACTTGGGGACAAAATGAGAATTTTTAGAAAAGATTTTTGGCCCCATTTGACTTATTGGAGTATATATTTGAGGTTTAGAAGTGAAAAAATTTAATTCCGGTATAATTCAGAATATAGGGGCAAAATCGTAATTTTACCACTCTAGGGGCAAAACATTAATTTTTCATCACCAGGACATTTTTCCAGCACAAGGTCANGATTTGAGGTTTAGAAGTGAAAAATTTTAATTCCGGTATAATTTGAAGTATAAGGCTAAAATGATAATTTTACCACCTTAGGGGTAAAACGGTAATTTTTCATCACCAGGACATTTTTTCAGCACATGGTCATCCCTTATCCTCATTTTGACCATTGACTAATTGTATGGTGGAGATAAAAAGGATTAAAATTTTAAAAGTTTTAAAAATAGACTAATAAGAAAATATCATGTGTCAAGCTTAGGATATTTTATTATTTAACTAAAAAAATAGCATAAATAAGCCCATTACTCTCCAAATATTCGGTCAAGCAAGGAAGAGAGAGAAAGAGAGGAAGAACAAACCCTAGGTGAGGAATTTCAAGAGAAAAAGTGTGGAAAATCAAGGAAAACAAGTGAAAAAGGTAGGATTTTTCAACTTAAACTTGAAATCTATTTTCCTTAAGCATTTCTCCTTATTTTCCATGCTTAAATTACATGTTTTCATGATGAATTGATGGCTTGCCAAAATGGGTTAGGAGAGATAAAGTTGTTAGATTAATTTGATTTTAAGTTATGTTAGTGTATTTAGTTAGTTTAGCATATTTAGGAACAAAACAATAAGAAAAGAATTTATTTTCCTCCATTACCATTATTGACCGAATTTTCTAGGGGAATATTGATTGCTGATCTTGATGTTTATTTGAGGAATTATGATGAATAATGATGAATTATGAGCTTAGAAAAATAATGGAAATTTTCGGAGTAAAAATACTAATTTTTACCCACTAGGGGTATTTTCGTAATTTGCTATCGAGACTGATAAATTAAATCTCATTCACAGTCACTAAGGTAATTTAAGTATAATTGGAGTGTAGAAAGTGAGAAGAATTGATTTGGAGTTAAATTGGAGATAATAGGCCGAATTAGGTCAGCACCGCATTTAAGCGGTAGTCAGATAAGTTGTATATCATATCATGCATATATACCGAGCCTGAATTGATTTTATAATGGTCAAGCATTGATATGGTGAATTATGTATTGTACATTGTGGATAGGTGGTGAGCAAAGTACACTGGTAAAAGTACAGAGATTGTGCTTGGAGATTGGGATTAGGAGTACATCGACTCCTAGAACTGTGAGTGAACTTATTATCGTCTTAATTATCTAGAGTAGTTTTATACAATTGTGTGATTTTATGGAAAATGGGTTTAAATGGTAAATTGCTATGTTTTAGGAGAAATTACGATTTTATAAAATGATTTTATAAATTTTTTGAAAAAACCGAATATTGGTTTTGAAAATAGAGTAATTGGAGACTGCCTGTTTGTGTTGTAAATTTATGGTTTTAAATTGAATGGCTTATGACAATATATGAGCATGAACGGCTAAACTGATTTTGGCGTTAGAATTATTTGTACTGAGTATTCAGCCTTGAGAGGCTAGGTTGCGATAAATTGCCATGTCATGCTAGAATGAATTTTATTGATTGGTGGAGTATATATTAATTATTCACTGCAGAGGGGGTTCCGTAGACCAGCCTATTAAAGGGGCACGGTAAACTCCATTATATTCTTACCTTGAACGGAGAGGTGCGTAGGGTATCTCCTAGGGTAAAGCTTAAAGTTCACTTCAAGCCAAACCACCACGTGAAGGAGAACTCAGCCAATGCCATGGAACGACTGTATTTTTCTCAAACTAAAAATATATTTTAAGTGTATACAAAAATTTTAACAGCCTTGGCGGACTCAGTTGGATGCCCTGCGTAAGGTTTCACCGAGTATGAGTTTTGGCACGAGCCAAAGTTTTAAGAAATTCATAAGCCAAGTTGATTACTCAATTTATATGGATTGATTTTATTCGGTTGAAATGAGTTGAAAGGTAATGAAATTACAATTTGATGACTTATTTCAATTGTCTCCATTTACTCGACTTTAGATAGTTTAGATGGTATCTGTTTACTCACTGAGATTTTATAATCTCACCACCCTCATTTCCTCACATATCAAGCTCGGGGAATTTCATAGTTAGCTGACTTGACAAGGACCTTCATTTGGACTCGAATCGGTAAAAGCTGTAGGTTTCCAACTTCAGATGCATTTTGGTTAGATGTGAGCCCACGTGTCACTGTAAAAGAAATTTTATGCTTTGGTTATTTGCTTTATAGTATATATGAATATAATTAACTTTTACGCTATAAGAATTATGTACCGATAGTTTTATGAAAATTATTGTCACGACCCGGAACTCCCCATCGAGCCCGTGACAACCGTCGCGAAGCCTCGACAAACATTCTTCACCCCGAATGTCGATCGAAACCTCGCAAGGCTCTTGTATCAGCTTTCGCACTTCCCCGGTGAGCAATAGTTATCAAATAATCAAAATACGAAGGATTACAAATCATTTCCAAATCATAACATAACATATTGTTTTTTTTTTTT